>NC_069002.1:13550115-13553070 GCF_001194135.2 Octopus bimaculoides | reverse complement strand
ACAAATCACATACACCAATCAGCACCACCACCACGCGTAATCCAAAGTTGGAATTAATCACCGCGATATTGCCATCGCCACCGCTACAACAGAAAATAGTATTAATTGGCTTAAGAGACATGGACTTTTAAATACCCCAAAAATATACCCCTCGTGTGGAGCTAGCATGATGGAAGTAGCCAAAAAGTTTTTTTTTTCTAATTTGATAAATTCTACGGAAACAAACGAAGGTGGACGAGAGATAGATAGATAGCCCCGGCCAGTCAGTAGCCAAAGAAACAGATTTCAACTCAAACCAGCAGTAACATTCCTTGTTTAGATTTTTCTACTTTCGCTTCTGACAGCTAATACCATCAATGTAAAAATATAATTAAAATGCCGTGAAAAAGTATTCACCCAACTGCGTTAGTACTTTAAGTATACAAGGAAATTGTAGATATATATTGTTTTCATTTATTGCCCGAGGTAAATACTTGACTGTCTGTCATAGTGGTGGCAACACTTTTCATATGACTCGGAATACTTTGAAAATATATATATATTTTTTTACTTTTCTTTTTCTTCTTCTTCCTGCATTCAGACTATTTTTATTGCAACTGTTTCTCTGCATGCATTATCATATCTACCTAAGTGAAGTAGCAGAGATTACAGTTCATTGTTTTTGCCGTTTCAAATCTTCTTAATATTTCTCATTCCATTGTCATATGAGTGCAGGTCTAGACATGTGTCTGAGGAGTTCACTTCACAACAACACAATTTCCAGTTCAATCCTCCCATGCAATACCTTGGCCAAGTGTCTTTTACTGTAACTGTGAATTAACCAATATACCCTGTGGGTGACATTTGAAAGATGGATGCTAACACAGCACCCATGACTTTCAAAAACGCTTTCCACACTCAGAATTGCTGAAGCAAAGAATAAACTACCTGCATCAGCTGTTAGCAGTGGAGACACTATGTCCTTCAAAACTTCCAGGCCTACAACACTACACCTGATGCCCCACCCACTCTTTTTTGTTTTTTTTTTTGTTAAATATCTCAAATATAGGCACAGGCATGGCTGTGTGGTAAGAAGTTTGCTTCCCAACTACATGTTTCTGGGTTCAATCCCACTGCATTACACTTGGACAAGTGTCTTCTACTATAACTTTGAACCAACCTAAGCATTGTAAGTGGGTTTTGTTGACAGAAGCTCATCATATATCTTATCATTAAGAGTGAGAAACTGAGTTAAACCATCTGGTTGATAACTGATGAAGAATTAGGGATCTGTGTTTGTCTTCCATCCCTTTGTGCACTCAATATATGTTATACATTTTTACTTGTTGTTTGTGTATTTACAATACATTTTTTCATTTATTAAGTAATGCAATGCACCCTGGCTTTTTTTTAACAAAGTTATTTATGTATCTGTGTGACTCTATCTTTAGCCATTCCTCTATCTCCCTTTTTTCTCTCTCTCTCTCTCGCCTTCTTACTTCTATTTCTAGCTTTTCTTTCTCCTTTATTTCCTCTTCATGCCTTCCCTTTTTTCTCTCTGTCGTTCTCTCTCTTACCCTCTTTCTCCACTGTCTGCTACTGACATATGACCCACGGCCAGCCTTTATTTCTTTCCCTTTTTTACACATAGCTGACCAGTCCTAAATTCTCTGTGTCCCACTGGTACATCTCTTACTATTTGTTGTTTTTCTAATCCTTTAGGATTGCCCTCTAAGTGTTACCCACCATCCATGTCTTTTTGGCCCTGAGGCTATATTTTGCTCATTTCTTATTCATTTCATCTTTGTCCTTTGTCTTGAATTGCATTTGTTCACTCTTGTGTGTCCACTTCTGCATCATTTGTTATCCATGTATTGTTTGCTCTCGGCCCTATATTCTCTGCAAATTTTGCTGGCACTGCCAGTGTGGGAAGCATCTCAGTCTTATCATTAATGGTGCAAAACTGAGTAATACTATGTGGTTGATAACTGATGAAGAATTAGGGACCTTCTGTGTCTGTCTTCCATATGTTTCTGCACTCAATATACGTCATATGTTTTCTAGTTGTCTTTTTTGTATCCACAATATATTTTTTACATTATTTACATTTGATGAATATTTGTCCTCATCTTGTTTGTTATTAACACAACGTTTCGGCTGATATACCCTCCAGCCTTCATCAGGTGTCTTGGGGAAATTTCAAACCTGGGTTCTCATTCCTAAGGTATTTTTCGATGTTATTATTATATGCCTAGGCATATGTTGTAGTAGTTAAGAGCACGGGCTACTAACCTCAAGATTCCAAGTTCGATTCCAGACAGTGACCTGAATAATAATAATAATGATAATAATAATAATAATAACATTGAAAAATACCTTAGGAATGAGAACCCAGGTTCGAAATTTCCCCAAGACACCTGATGGAGGCTGGAGAGTATATCAGCTGAAACGCTGTGTTAACAACAAACAAGATGAGAACAAATATCTGTCAAATGTAAATAATGTACATAATTCCTCATCTCTTAAATATAGAACTGTAATATATTTTTTCATTTATATATATGTATGTATATATCTGCATGTGTGTGTCATTTGTGTCTGTGTTTGCTCCTCATCATCACTTGACAGTCAGCGTTGGTGTGTTTACAACCCTGTAACCTAGCAGTTCAGCAGAGCGACCAATAGAATAAGATCTAGGCTTACAAATAATAAGTCCTGGGGTCGAATTGTTCGACAAAAACACTTCAAGGCGGTGCTCCAGCATGGCCACAATCAAATGACCAAAACAAGTAAAAGAATCCTATACATTGTTCTATGTACGGTTCATGTACTTTTGGCTATTTTTTCTTATGAGTTGAAGTTCCCATGAGCACTATACAATAAGTTCATAATTATATTTCTATTTTATTTAAGTGTTTGTTTGTGTAAGCTCGTGTGAAATAGTGCATTGAGTTGCCTCCCTTCACGCACACTGAA
>NC_069002.1:13546830-13548126 GCF_001194135.2 Octopus bimaculoides | reverse complement strand
ATATATATATATATATATATATATATATATATATATACACACATACACACACACATACATATACACATAAACACACACAGCTATGTAGACAACTTTAATTTATGCATACATATTTTAACCCTTTAGTAGTCAAATCAGCCATATCAAGCCCATATATTCTACCTGTTTTATGTTTAAACTGACCAGATCAGGTCTCTCACACCTACCTTACAGTGTCATTCTGAAAATAAACAAGCATTACATTTGACAGAGTAATCTGAATGCGAAAGGGTTAACTGCAAATTTATGCCTCCCACATACACAAACACTTGCTCACATCATAACAATCAAATGTTCTAGAACAGAAATTGTCGATCCAATGCCACTATTGGAATGTAGATATAAAATGATGATGATGATGCTTATACGCAAAATATGTGTACATATTACGTGTATAAGTATGAGTATGAAGTGGAGGCGCAATGGCCCAGTGGTTAGGGAGCTTGTTCGAAACGTAAAACAACTCTTCTCTTCTTTCTCTGAGCATCATATTAATACATTGCTTGTGCTATGTCCTCACATTTGTTTGTTTTTTTCTTTTTCTCTCTTTTTTTTTATTAATTGACTATATATATATATAAATTTAAATAATAAGAGTGAAAAATTGAATATTAATTTGATTAATATCAATTTAAAAACCAGTGGCCTAGCATATTGAAAAATCTGAAGATTGAGAAAAATAATATTACACACATATAAAAGGGATGACCACTAAGTGGACATCCCTTATGCTAGAAGAAGACCCCATATGGTCTGACCACTAAGAAAAGATTCCTCTCAAGAAAATTCAGCAAATGCTGGAACTTAAGTGAGCAAGACAAATGAAAAGATACAAAATATAAAGATTAATCACAAACCTGGTTTCATTGGTACCACTTACATAATACTTAGGTAAATGTTCACAATTCATCAGCTGAATTTTCTTGAGAACAATCTTTTCTTAGTGGTTAGACCATATGGGGTCTTCTTCTAGCATAAGGGATGTCCACTTAGTGGTCATCCCTCTTATATGTATTATATATATACATACATATATATATATATATATATGTATATATATAAAATATACAAGAATAAGGGCAGGGAATCGTCAATTAATAATAGAATTAATAATTAACAATTTTGCCAAGTAGTTCAGTATGAGAAAACCTTTATCGGTAAAACCATTTATCATCATAAATATACAGGGATTAGCATTGAATTGCTTCTCCAACATACTGAAAATTTAGAAATAGCAGTCAAGGAACTACTGATTCT
>NC_069002.1:13542425-13544925 GCF_001194135.2 Octopus bimaculoides | reverse complement strand
ATGATGATGATGTGAGTGTATGGAAGTAAATGAATGAAAATGTCACTTAGGCTGGGCACTGAAAAAAGACTTGGCAAAGCTACAAGTAGTTACTGAATTCAGAGAATGCATTCAGGAGAAGGGTGTGCTCTTAAAGTCACAATCAAAAGCAGGATTAATGTTTTGAAGGCTGGTTTCATCAGGGGTAGTTGCTGAAATTATGAAAATATCTGATATGAAGTAGGGCAAACAAAGGTTATACACTGAGTTAACCCTTTTCATACTGACCTCACTCAAAGCCACTCCTTATTTTGTGAGACAAATTTCCGGCTTTAAAGTTATCTAAATTAAAACTTCTCATCAAAATTTTGTGTTAAATTATGCTGAAAATACCAGCTTAATTAATGCCAGTTACTTTATCAAATACTTCATTATTTTCAGAATTAATTTAAACAAAGCCAGTAAATTTCAATAGAAGTATGATAACAAAAAGGTTAAAGTTATATAAATTGATAGCTTCAATGAAAATTGTATGTATGTATGTGCATGTGTGTGTATACGTATATATATGTATACATGTATATATTTGTTTGGTTATAGGCGTATGTATTTGTTTGGTTATAGGTGTAGATGCATGTATATGTGTATGTATAGATGTGTGTGTATATTTGTATTTATGTATATATGGGGATGAATATGCATTTATGTATATTTGTGTATAGGTAGGTATGTGTGTGTATATGTGTAAATTTATGTGTATGTGTGCGTATATATATGTGTGTATATGTGTATATAACTATGTGTGTATGTATGGATATATATTTGTATGTATGTGTTGTCCATCCTACTATCTGGTAGCGTCCAAATCTCTAACGGTTTTTTCAAATGAATCACGTCATAACATTATCCAACTATAGTTATCATACTCGGTCATAATGTCTTACGTTTAAGATGATTCCCATGCATTTCCCTGAGGAGAAGTTTACATTTTTAACATCGCCGATTCCTATGGATCGCATAAATTGTAATTCTTCGAAACATATGTCGGAATAAAGTATGCAGTTATAACATGCGTTTTCTCCATTCCTTAAATTTTTAAATATATATATATATATATATATACATATATATACCAATTATATATATATATAATACATTTATATATATATAATAGGTGCTCGAGTGGCTGTGTGCTAAGTAGCTTGCTTACAAACGACATGGTTCTAGGTTCAGTTCCACTGTGTGGCAACTTGGGCAAGTGTCTTCTAGCACCAGGCTCAAATCTGATCTGGCAAGGTTTTTACCTTCCTCAACACCACAACATGTACCAGCAACAACACACGCACAAGCAGTAACACTACTGACGCAACCACCACTTGCAGTGGCACTACCACCAACCGCCCCAGTGCCAGCACCACCAGAATTAACACTATCACTGGCAGCAGCAGCAGCAACAACAGCAACACTGACAGCAGCAACATCATCAACTATAACCACAACAGCAGCAATAGTAGGCATGACACCAACTCAACACATCCAAGGAGATACATCGAATGTAAGGGAACTTCCTTCAAGAAACGTCTCTCCAACCATAAATCCTCCTTCAAACGCCTGGAAAGGAAATATGTAACATTGCTGGCCAGCAATATCTGGCAACTGAAGGAAGATGGAATTCCATTCTCAATGTCATGGAAAATGCTCCACCGTCCAGGTCCATACATAAATGGAACAAAACACTGCAAGCTATGCGTAGCCAAATGCATGGAAATCCTGAAAGATTCGCACATACCAGGGAACTTACTCAACTCCAGAACGGAGATTTTGGGGCTGTTCTTGTATTTCAGGAAATTCCTATTAGCATTTTGGGAACTGCATAATAACAATAATTGCGATAATATTTATACCATGGCTGGAAATTGATTGCTGATTAGAAGGTAAGAGATAATCTCCTACCTTCTACCCTCACAGCCAACATGTGGCATAGCTGAAATATAACAACATAGCCGGAAGCCAATGACCAGCACATGACCACCAAAAGAGGAAGATAACCCCAATTGTTTATATTCGGTCTGTTTCCCCCTCCATACTTTAAAGAGGTCATAGGCCAACAAGTCTTAGAGTCTGATGATATGCCATAAAGATACTCTTCATGGCAATAAACCTAGGGTAACCCTATAAACAGACCTTCACCAGTAATAAATATAGACTGTTCTGCTTCTTAGAGTGTGCTTCTCCATTTTTATGTTTTTTCTAAAAAGAAACAATATATATATTATATTTATCTTACGATATTTACTTTACTTTATATTATACTCATTTATTGTGCTTTTAATTATTAATTTTTCTATATGTGATAGTGGATTTTCATCGATGAGTTCTTGAAAATTGGTTATTTTCCCTAAAACTATATATTTTATATATACTTTATCTATAAAGCTCAATTTAATTTTTATTTTTTATAAATTGATTTTAATTGAGTTTTTTACCTGTAATTTTGGATTTTGTCTCTAATATTATTATT
>NC_069002.1:13539892-13542264 GCF_001194135.2 Octopus bimaculoides | reverse complement strand
TATATATATATATATATATATATATATATATATTCAAGTCACAATGTATGGATTCCAAGTACAGAGGTTTATCTTTGACTAGGTATATATATATATATATATATATAAAAATTTAAGTATCAATATATGGATTTAAGTAATCTGGTGGAACTCATAAATAAAAGCTCCTAAATGTATGATTCTACAAAACATAGAATATATAGTACAATACAAGAGAAAACAGTAAGGAATATAGAAAGTAAAATGACAGAGAAATGGTTTGATGAACTCTCGTGTAATGTGAAAGTAAGGCAACAGTGTCATACTCTGCACACACACACACACACACACAAACATACGTATACAGCAGGATTCTTTCAGTTTCCATCTATAAAATCCACTCACTAGACTTTAGTCAGCCTGGGGCTATAGTTGAAGACACTTGGCCGAAGAGTCACACAGCGGTACTGAACCTGAAACCATGCGGTTAGGAAGCAAACTTCTTACTACACACACACACACAAATATATATGAAAAATGAAGAGAAAGACTAATGAAACTGCTGTGGGGAGGGAGTGGAGTCTCCACCAACATTCTGGGTAGGGTGCTTCAGGCTAAAATTGATAGGAGAGAAATAAAGGGAAAAAGCTGAGTTTTATATCCTATGTTTATGAATGTGTGTGTGTGTATAATATACGTTTATGCGTGTCTGTGTGTGTGTTGACACAATACGCATTCATGCTTTTGTTAGTGAAATTATCAGAAACAACTAATTTTGAACTTCTGTGAGTGAATGTATAAGAGACCAAATAATTATGAAGTAAGTTTATTGTGTAATTATAACAACAGTCACAAACAAGGAACTTGTTTCACTCCCATTTCTATGAACTGAGTTCTGAGAATGGAGTTTGGCTGAATAAAAGCTGTAACTAAAAACTGGTCTAAAGAAAATGAAAAGTTTTTGACTCATTAGAATATTGTGAAATATCATCACTGGTATTTCATATCTTTTTCTAAAGAAAAGATATTTATTTACCTACACATTTTTCATTGAAGTTTTTTGTTTGTTTTATATTTTTCTATTTTTTGCTGTTTATTTATTTTGTAAAAGCAGGATATCATTTAGCTGTGTGAGGCAGAGAGGAACAGTTTTGTGAAGCCACAGTCACAATATATATGTCAGTCTCATTGATACTAAAGAGAGAGAGGATGTATTTAAGTGTTTGTATTTCCACCACTGAAAAAACAATGACATAAATATTGCTGATGTCACAAGGTTTTTGCTGCAGCGAGGATTCCATGGAAATGGATCATTTAATCTTGGTTTGTGACTCAGCTGAAGATGAACACGTGTATAAAGTAGGGGTTTTATTAGTGTTGCCTCCAGCTCAGCTGTGACTCAACAAACTTAGAGATGCAGCTGTGGCAGTGTGGTAAGAAGTTTTATATATATACAGAGTGCGGCGAATAAACTGTCATCTAGATTATGCAAAAATGAAAATAACACTGATATCCCACTTCAACAGATATATTCACCCCAAAAAATATCTTGAAATACTAAAGAGTAAATTTATTCAATAAAATTGCCATTGATTTCAACCATAGCCTACAGACAACTTCGGAATATCCTGCAACTCTTCCGGACGGTCTCCTTGTTTAAGTTGGTGAATGCTGCCATAATCCTTGCCTTCAGTTCCTCTTTGGTGTTACAAGGAGTTTTGTTAGTCTCTCGCTCAACTGTGCTCCACGCGTAATAATCAAGGGGGTTGCAGTCTGGGGAGTTGGGTGGCCAGATATTAGGGGTGATGTGCTCACAGAAATAGTCTGACAGCCATAACTGTGTTCTGGTTGTGTGGTATGGTGCAGAGTCCAGTTGCCAGACATAGGGACTTCCAGCAGCCCCCACCCCACTCTTGACCCAGGGCAGCACTACCTCCTGTGGGCATTTGAGTAGGCCTCTGTGTTGAGTATGAGTCCGTGTGAGAAGATGGATGGAGGCATAATGTCACCATCACTAGTGATTACTCCAAACACCATGATGTTGACTGGATGTTTGATTTTTATCACTCTCAGTACATGTCCTCAGATTGACACCCAAAGACTCTGAAATGTTTCTATTGGAGCATCCAGTGTGAATGCTAAGCAGTACAGTATGTCGTTTCCAAATTTCTGGCAGAGTGAATTTTATCATGGTGCTGTTTTTCTTACAGACATTGCCCAACTGACCCTCCTATACTGACAAAATCAAAAACAGACACTGTCCATGTGCAAAATTAGGAATATAAAATGGTGACAATTTACCCATCACACCCTGTATATGTGTGTGTCTTTATGTTTATGTTTGTCTCTCAAAATCACTTGACAACTGGTATTGGTTTGTTTGGCTAACCCCC
>NC_069002.1:13536021-13539841 GCF_001194135.2 Octopus bimaculoides | reverse complement strand
AGGAGATGCCCCAGTACACACATACATACATATGCACACACTTAACAGGCTTCTTTCAATCTCCATAGACCAAATCCACTTACAAGACATTGGTCATCCTGGGGCTATAGAAGATGCTTGCTCAAGGTGCCCTGCCGATGAAATCTGTGGAAGCCCATTGTATACATATCTGTGTGTGTATGTGTGTGCGCGCGTGCCTTTGTGTCTGTGTTTGTCCCCCACCACTGCTTGACAGCCGGAATTGGTTTGTTTACATCTCCATAACTTAGTGCTTCAGCAAAAGAGGCCAATAAAATAAGTACCAGACTTAAAACATGTATTCAGCTGAACCCTATAAAGTGGGGTCCTAGCATAGGTGCAGTCCAATGACTGAAGCAAATGAAAAATTATTTTCAAAATTAACTAAAACACAGTGTATTTTGATAAAAATATGGTAACTAAAGGGTTAAAGTGATCAAAATTAAAACTTATCAAAATTTTATGTTAATTTATGTTCCAAACACCAGATTAATAATCCTTTCTACTAAAGGCACAAGACCTGAAATTTGTGGGAATGAAACTAGTTGATTACATCGACCCCAAATATTTTGTTGGTACTTGATTTATCAACCCCGAAAGGATGAAAAGCAAAGTTGACCTTGGTGGAATCTGAACTCAGAATGTTAAGACAGATGAAGTACTCCTAAAGTATTTTTCCCAGTGTGCTAATGATTCTGCCAGCTCAATAATGACAGTTTCTTTATTATTTTCAGAATTAATTGAAACAAAGGCAGTCAATTTCAACAGAAATATAGTAATGAAAGGGTTAATATGTTCATTATTAATCATAAGTCAATCTCTTCATATGTGTTGATTTCTTTTGTCGCAGGTCATGTCGATCTTGGTGAGATGGAATTCGATACAGCATTGCGAGAAACTTATGAAGAAGCTGGACTTCATAAAAACCAAATGATACTTGATGAAACTTTCCAGGTAGAAATTTTTTATCCTGTAAAAAATGCTTCTAAACGTGTTATTTATTGGTTGTCACAAGTCAAAGATCCCAATGTGAAAGTGACTCTGTCCTCTGAACACAATGATTACAAGTGGTGTTCCTTGAAAGAAGCTCTTGATATTGTTGAATACCAAAACAGTAAAGACATTTTAAACAAAGCCACAGCTTATTTGGAGAAGAAATCTGCATAGTATATGTGCTGGTGTGATGCAAGATTTTGAAGTTGAATTCAATAATTGAAGAAAGAAAGAATTGCAATATCAATATAGTAATTAGTCAGACTCTTAACTTCATCTTTGACGACAAAAATTGCTTTGATATTTACATCTAAGCTACATTTTAAATGGTTTGAATATAGACATACTGAACAATTATCAGGGATGAAACTCATCAAAATGTAGTGCAGATAAAAATAATACAAATTTTCATATCTACAATTGTTTTAATAGCAACTCTTCTCAAATATTTAGATATACAATATGATTTTTAATAAAATATTTTTTAAGCTACGTATTTGAATTTTTAACTCTTCTTTTATGCTTTATATGATAAATGACGTTATCAAATACATTCAATGCAAAAACGTAAAGTGATGGCCTAAAGTGGGTTTCTCTGCTCTCTCTCTCTCTCTCTCCTGCCCCCTCCACCCCTGGTCAGGCTACATTTGATATCTGCCCTACTTACTGCTAGGAAGTGCATTTGACCTTACATTTTTAATGAAGCGAGCAGAACGAGGATCTTTGTCTTGTGGAAAGTGATGGGGAAAAATACTCTGTTCTATTACAATTTTGGTGAAATGAATGACAATGTTGTGATCAGGAACCATTACATTTATTGTTTTGTGATTCCAGAAGTGACCTCACCCTCAAAATCTGAACACTGTTCACACACACACACACACACTCACTCACTCTACTGCAACAAACTGATAACATTCACTATTCAAAGTGCTTGGCATATATATTTGTACTTAGGTTTTTAAACAAAGACGCTGATTATCAGCTTAATGAGGACAGTGTGTATATATGCATAAACAGTGTGTGTGTTTGTGTGAATGGATACATGTATGTATGTCATCATTATCATCATCGTTTTAACATCCACTTTTCCATTCTTGCCTGCTTCTGATGCTATTTGTGGACCAGATTTCCTTTGCCCTGTTGCCTTTCATGTTGCCAACCCTTACTGGTTTCCAAGCAAGGTGTTACTTCCCCATGGCTGCACATGTTTTCATGGAAAATTGCAAATAAAGGACAAGACTTTTATGATGGTGTTGTGGCGAGAGCTATTGACACCCTTGTGGGTTTGGAAGAATGGACTACCCTAACTCTCATAAAGAGTAGCATATTGGTTGAGACAAGGGAGTCATAGGAGTCATTGAAAGTTCATGGAAGTTGTAGGAAGTTGTTGAGATCATTGAGGGTTTGTATTTATTGAAGTATCGTGTTTAGTGGAGTAATCTGAAGTATGTTGTGTGAAGACAGTTGTGTCTATCCCCGCTCCATATCCAACATAGAGAGAGATATAAAAGATGGTGAAACCTATTTACAACTATGGCATAATGTTGAGACAAGGACACACACACACACACACACATATAATGGGCTGCTTTCAGTTTCCATCTTGACCAGATCCACACACAAAGTACTGTGCAGTGGGACTGAAACTCATTGCCACATGGTTGAGAAGCAATCTATTAAGGCACACAGCCAACATATATAAATTGGTTTCAAATTTTGGCACAAGGCCAGCAATTTAGGGGCAAGGGGTAAATCAATTGCATCAACCCCAGCACTCAACTGGTACTTATTTTATTGACCTCAAAAGGATAAACAGCAAAATTGACCTCAGCAACATTTGAATTTAAAGATAGACAAAATGGCATCGAATATTGTACCCAGTGTGCTAACAATTCTGCTAGCTCACTTTGTCTGTCTGTCTATCTATCTATATGTATATATTAAGAGAATGGAGTGAGCAACACATTTATTGCATAATACTACAATAATTTCATAAGCATGTCACAGTTAAAATAAATAATAAATACCAATACATCATAAACCACAAATGCAGCTTCACCTGTCAAGAAATGAGGTAAACAAAAAGAATAAAGAGAAAGCAAACAAACAGCTCTCTCTCTCTCTCTTTATATATGTATATATATAGTTTCGTTATTTTTTCTTCTTGTTTTGCCTTTGTGAGTTACAAGTATTGCTATCTGTTGGAGACTTATTTTAGAATTAGCACTTTAACTGCTATTTCTAAATTTTGGTATGTGGTGAAGCAACTGTTGCTGATCCCTTAATTATGTTTATAATTTTAAAAGAACTTTTTAAATAAGTTCTTTACTGATAATGGTTTTTTACATACCGAACTACTTAGTAAAAATTATTAATTATTAATTTATTAATAAATTAATAATCCTTTACCCTATATTTGTAATAGTATAATATATATATAGATATATATATGGTGGAGGGAGAGAGACAGACAAGGTGGTGCTGAAAAGTTCCAAGCATTAAGGGTATTGTGAAAAGCCTGGTTGGAGACTCTGCCTTCTGAGTTCTTTTACAGAGCTTAGAAAAACTGAAGGTCTGCTGCAATAAGTGTGTGAATCTGAGAGGGGAATATGTTGAGTAAAATCATAATTAACTGATCCTCCTGTATTTTCTTTTACCCAAAGCTAGGAACTTTTCAGTACCCCTTCATAGACAGACAGACAGATAATGATTGGCCCAGGTCATGAGATAGAGGGATACATTTATATATAGATGCAGATATCTGTCTATACCTATCTATCTTATATATATATATATATATATATAT
>NC_069002.1:13534340-13535919 GCF_001194135.2 Octopus bimaculoides | reverse complement strand
ATATTTTATCTTCTTGGGTATATATATATATATACACACACACACACACACACATACAGGGTGCATTGAATAAACTGTCATCTAGATTATGCAACAATGAAAATAACACTGACATCTCATTTTAACAGATATATTCACCAAAATTACATAAAAATATCTTGAAATACTAAAGAGTAAATTCATTCAATAAAAAGTGCCATTGGCTTTAACTATATCCTCCAGATGACTTCGGAATCTCCTTCAACTCTTCTGGACGGTCTCCTTGTTCAAGTTGGTGAATGCTATCATGATCCTTACCTTCAGTTCATCTTTGATGTTACAAGGTGTTTTGTTGGTCTCTCACTCAACTGCACCTCACATAATAATCAAGGGGGTTGCTTACACTCTGTCATGTATGCACACTAACATTACACATCCAGCAGAGCATACAAGCTTCATTTCTTTCAAGCCTACACGTCCTCAGTAGTCACAGCCCATGTTTCTAGTTCTGGCAGTGACTCAGCTATTAGAGCAAGATCATTAGCATAAAGGATCTCCCAGGGGCATCCTGTCTTGAATTATTCTGTTATTGCCTGGAGGACTATGATGAATAAGAAGGCACTGATCCTTGGTGGACCCCTACTCCTACCTGGAATTCTTCACTATACTCACTTACAGAAACTGAGTTCCAGGCCAGATTCCAAATGTGACAGGAACGCTGGGACCAGTTTATTGCTGTGCAAGGTGAGTATTTTGAAGGAGATGATATTAAAACTTAGGTAAATAAGCACACACGTGTTTTGTTTACATCCTCTCATAATTTAGCAATTCTGCAAAAAAGAATAAAGTACCGGACTTAAAAAAAAATAACAAATACTGGGGGTCAATTTGCTCAACTCAAACCGTTGAGGTACCCCAGCATGGCCACAGTCCAATGACTGAAACGGGTAAAACATAAAAAGATAATGCAAAAATTTTCTGCACACACATCAACAGCAATGTTGCATTCAGCAGAAGATTTTTCTGGGTCAAGTGAGATGTACTTTTGTGATGGTGGAAATGGTATGGTCAGTAGTAGCAGCATCACCCAAATATCTGCCTCATGTGAAGCTTTAATATAACCATAAATAACAAGTTCTAAATACTGACTCCAATACTTGACCGGTGGGCATGTTACTTTATAGGCCTCAAGATGCGGGGGATGAGGGAGGGATGAAAGCCAAAGGTGACTCGTGGTGAGATTTGTTCAAGAACAACTTTAAATAGCAAGGTTTAGAAAAAAAAAAAAAGAAAAAAAATGTTTTGCTAACTGTTGCAGAATAAAGTGAAAGTGAAATCCAGAACCTCAGAAGTACCCCTCTCTCTCACGCACATACGCGCGTGCGCATATATATCTATACTGCCTTAATTCTTCGAAACGCCGGAGTTTTAATGGTGGCAGCTGATAAAGGGGATATTTCTATGTGGCCTGCTTGTTTGTTGCACCTTGTTTACTATTTTGTCCTTGTTCTTTTGCCACGTCATGTACCCAGTTATGTATTTATATGTACATGTAGATGAACGTAAAAAAATTGTATATACGAATTTACACATATACATA
>NC_069002.1:13531817-13533602 GCF_001194135.2 Octopus bimaculoides | reverse complement strand
TATATATTTAAAAGATCTTATCCTATTATTGAATTAATTATATATATATATATATATATATTACCCTACAACTACTTTCATTTTTGTTTGGCAACTGGCGAAGCTGTGTGTATGCATATTACAAACATTCATGTAGATTTGTAATATAAATTAAAGGTATATACTTATATAATGTGTATTTAATGGAAATTAAATATATACAGTACATACACTTTATTTTAAATATACATTCATTATACACACACACACATCCATACGATATAAATATATTGTTTGTATATGTTTACATATCTCTTATCTGTGTGTATGTGTGTTTGAGAGCGTGAGTACGTATTCCTAGGAGTTTCAGAATAGAGATGTCCCCACCTCCTCTTCCTTGAAACTTCTGCGGAAATATAATAAACAAAATCCAAAGGAAAGCATTTTTAAATATTTTCTGGTTAATAATTCAAAAGAAACAACATTCCATTAATTTGTGATTAACTCTTTAGAAATCAGAAGTGAATAAAATGAGTTTTTGGCGTTATATTTTCTCAAATTCAGAATAATTCACTTTCCAGTTAATTTTCTAGTTAACCGCAAAATCTCTTTACCGATAACTTTCTGAGCATTTATAGTTTTTCTAAGAAAAGCAGTCCAGTACTTCTTCTTCCCCTCTAATTTGCAACGTACTTGTCGCGTCCGCCTTCCCCACTACGTCTCGACTACATTAGCTCTCCCACTGCTACTCCCTCAGCATATATAGTCGCCCTTCCTCCCTCCGCTTCTCGTTATAACAATGCTGTCATTTTCTCGGAAAAGTTAACTGTGTATAAATGGACTAACGAAAGCCATGTGTTATGAAACACAGCTGTCACCCCTGTCTTCGACATCGTTTATAGAAACATGTCTCCGTCTTCCTACTGCTTGAAGCTACACAACAACTTGTGTTTAAAACGCGAGGAGAAAACCAAGAAGAAACTACCAATTAACGCTACCAAGCTGGCTTGCAACAAGCAAGTTGTGGATGACTTCGGAGGTACAGAAGTTGCAACAGGTAACCAATCTACGGATATCGATAATAATAATAATAATAATAAGAGAATTCGTGGTTACGTTCAAACAAGTTTGAGATGCGAATTAACTGCTTCTTTACCGCTGCCTCAAGAATCTTTTAACGATCTTCACGTTCTTTCTTACAACGAACAGTGTTTACATAATGGAAAATGGTTTTACGAATCCATCAGTAATGCGGATGCGAAATCTTTGCTTCAGAATTCTAAACATGGAACATTTCTTATACGATTTAGTTCGAGTTCAAAATATCTGTATTCTTTGAGTGTCAGTTCGAAGCAAGGAGTTACAAGCGTCAGGATCGCATACAATAAAGGAGAATTTCATTTAGACTGTGATGAAAGGTTAGAAAAACATATGCCTCATTTTAAAAGTATCATAGATCTTGTACAGTTTTATTCTAACCGACGGAACCCGTGTCTCTTAAACAACGGGCATCGCTGTGTGTGGGTTGATTGCAACAACAAGAGGTATAATTCTTCGGAACTTACTACGCCAAAATTACATTCAGTTCCTTCTTTGGCACATTTGTGTCGACTTTCTGTAAATAATTATTCATTGGAACAAAACCGAAATCTTACTGTTTCATCAAAGGAGGATTGGAGAGACTCGCTAGGTTTGCCAAAGTTTCTTGTGGACTTTATGAAGAGTTATCCATTTGTTTTGTAATAATGTTTGTTTTTGTAAAATTATTGCATTATATTTATAATTTTGTTATTATTTATTATTATA
>NC_069002.1:13526444-13526807 GCF_001194135.2 Octopus bimaculoides | reverse complement strand
AAATTGTAGTTGTGGCCAATGCCAGTGCCGCCTGACTGGCTCCCATACTGGTGACATGCAATAAGCACCATTCATGTGTGGGTCATTGCCAGTGCCACCTGACTGGCTCCCCATGCCAGTGACATGTAAAAAGCACCATCTGAACATGGCCAATGCCAGTGCCACATGATTGGCTCCCATGCTGGTGGCACGTAAAAAGTACCCGTTACATTCTCGGAGTGGTTGGCATTAGGAAGGGCATCCAGCTGTAGAAACATTCCCAGATCAGATTGGAGCCTGGTGCACACTCCTAGCTTGCCAGTCTCCAATCAAACCATTCAACCCATGCCAGCATGGAAAGCGGATGTTAAACGATGATGATGA
>NC_069002.1:13520356-13525356 GCF_001194135.2 Octopus bimaculoides | reverse complement strand
GCAAAATACTTGGTAGTATTTTGTCTGTCCTTACGTTCTGGGTTCAAATACTGCCAAGGCTCACTTTGCTTTCCATCCTTTTGGGGGTCAATAAAATAAGTACCAGTTGAGTACTGGGATCGATGTAATTGACTTAACTTCTCATCCAAAAAATTTCAGGCTTTGTGCTTTTAGTAGAAAGGATTATTGTTACTAAGGTGACAAGCTAGCAGAATCGATAGCGCACTGGACAAAATGCCTAGTGGTATTTTGTCCATTGCTACATTCTGAGTTCAAATTCCACCAAGGTCGACTTTACATTTCATCCTTTCAGCATCGATAAAATACATAGCAGTTGAACATGGGGAGGGGGATGTAATCAACTCATCCCCTCCCCCCAAATTGCTGCTCTTATTATTATTTTTATTTTCAGATTCCCTTTCAGGGTCGATAAATTAAACATTGGGGTCATTGTAATCAACTAGTCACCCACCCACCCTGAATTTCAGGCCTTGTGCCTTTAGTAGAAAGGATTATTATTATTGCTGCTGAGGTCAGCTTGGCTTTTCATCCTTTCATGATTTATAGAATAGGTACCAGTTGAGCAAAAGGGCCATTGTGATCAACTTCCTCTTCCCCTAAAATTCCTGGCCTTATACCAAAAATTGGAATTATCTTTTATTACATTAAACCTGTTTACATGCAAAACCCTCGCAACAACAAATACACACACATTCTATTTTGTCCTGTTACTGTCCCTAATGTTTTTCTTAATTTAAGCTGGTTTGTGGTCAATGAAGAAATCATCATTATCATTATTAGTCAGGAACTGACTGACCCTGTGCTCAACTGGTCCAATATACAAATGATTCAGCCAGCTTGCCATCTTAATATCATCATCATTGTTTAACGTCCGCTTTCCATGCTAGCATGGGTTGGACTATTTGACTGAGGACTGGTGAACCAGATGGCTACACCAGGCTTCAATCTGATTTGGCAGAGTTTCTACAGCTGGATGCCCTTCCTAACGCCAACCACTCAGAGTGTAGTGGGTGCTTTTACGTGTCACCGGCACGAAGGCCAGTCAGGCGGTACTGGCAACGGCCACGCTCAAAATGGTGTATTTTATGTGCCACCTGCACAAGAGCCAGTCCAGCGGCACTGGCAACGATCTCGCTCGAAAGTCTTTACACGTGTCAGCGGAACAAGTGCCAGAAAGGCGACGCTGGGCACAGGTGCCATCATGATTTAATGGCATTTTAGCAAACAGTCTACCAGATCAAGTACACCTTAGTGTGTGGTCTAACCCTAATTCTATTCAAATAGGTGTAATCAATACAAAACCCCGACAAATTTTCACTCCCCTTTCCCGACAAGAATTGTCATTAATGCTTATGTCTTTTTCTCTACATTACATATGTAGTTTGAAGTGATTAAACTTTTAATTTATCTCACTACATTCTTCTCCACTTAACTATATCCCCTTCCTTCTTGGCTCTACTGATGTCATACACCCTTTTTGTCACTTACCTCCACCATTTCCTTTACCATCAATCCCCTTAACTTATACACCTCCACTCTTAATCTTTCAACAATTGATTGGTCCATTGCTGTATTGCCCATACACGATAATTGTCATTGTTCACCTCATACTGCTACTAAGTGCATGTCAGTAACAGCTCAAATACTATCAAAGACATTCCAGCAACATGAACTAGTCTCTTTACAATCTCTTGACCTGCTTGAAACAGCAGGAAAAGTGTGACTCTTTTTTCACACGTGTAAGGCTTATATATAAACAGCGTTGCTACTGAATACAAGTCATGTATAATCCAGTTACTAAGCAACTTAAAAAATATGCTTTTTTTAAAAAAATTTTTTTTTTTCTTGTTTCAGTCATTGGACTGCGGCTGTAACTGGGTATCACCTTTAACAGTTTACTTGAAAAAATTTTGCCTTTTAAGTCTACTACTTGTTCTGTTGGTATCTTTTGCCACAACATTAAGTTATGGGGAGGTAAACAAACCAACACCACTTGTCAAGCAATTGGATGAACACACACACACACATATACATACACACATATACATGACAGTCTTTTGTAGCTTTCCAGCTACCAAATTCACTCACAAAGCATTGGTTGGAACTATGAAGAAGACATTTGTCCAAGGTACCATGCAGTGGAAAAAAATAAAATAAATGCGCCCTTTTTAAAGCCTAACCAAATTCATGGGCTCGGTTTCCCGATTTCTATGGCGTATGTGTTCCCCAGCTGGACGGGACGCAAGTCCATCGCAGCGTTACTCATTTTTGCCAACTGAGTGGACTAGAGCAACGTGAAATGAAGTGTTTTCGTCAAAAACACAACGCGTTGCCCGGTCCAGGAATCGAAACCACAATCTTACGATCATGATGCTGACACCTAACCACTAAGCCACATGCCTCCATACCATGCAGTGGAACTGAACCTGAAATCATGTGGTTCCAAAGAACACAGCCATTCCAGTACCTGTTTGTTATTATTTTTTTTTTAGCCATTATTTATGGCTGTCCAGGTTACATGCCAGAGACTAAACATTTCGTAAAATTTGACACACACACAAACTAGATACTAGGCTGACCAGTTTGATAAATTCAATTCTAAATTCTTGGGTCTGCTAGGATATCACAGTCTATTTACCACTAGTACATAAGTATACAGTTTATACCTATATGAGTAGAGCTAATTAGGTTGACTTGGGTGCAATTCTATTGGCTGTAACTATCCTCAACCTTTCAGGTGTTGTGATTCTTATAAGACTAAGCGGTGAGCTGGAAGAATCATTAGCATGCCAGGGAAAATGCTTAACATTTCATCCATCTTCGTGTTCTGGGTTCAAATTCTGCCAAGGTCAACTTAGCCTTTCATCCTTTGGGTGTCAATAAAAATAAGTACCACTTAAACACAGGGTGTTGATGTAATTAACTTACTCCCTCCTCCTGAACTTGCTGGCCTGGTACCAAAATATGAAACCAATATTATTTTTTATCCCATCTTGGTTGGATCAACAGGTTGTTTGTTGCTGATATCATTGTCTCTGATGTAGTCGTTTCGAGAGTATTGAGCCCAAAAACTTCCTGTATTCTTTTACTTGTGTCAATCATTTGACTGCAGCTATGCTGGAGCACCACGTTAAAGGGGTGTTGTGAAACCTCTCTCTCGGATATTTATTTACAAATGCAAACATAGCGGCTAACATCCAGCTTTCGGCCGCTTAGACCCTGTTGTGTCCATCACCCTGATTGGCTCTTATTTGCGCGGCATTTGTCTCCAGTTCTGTTTCGCGCCAGGGTGAACATCAACCAATCGCGGCCTTCTGATAAGGTCACGTGAGAGAGTGTTTTTTCTGACCGACCAAAGCCTAGTGAGTAGATTTGATAGGGGAAGAGGCCCATAACGCTCAAAACTTTCCATACACCCATATATATATATGGCCCTGCTGGGGCATATATATATATATATATACACACACACAGACATGACATATGGGGGCTTCTTCCCCTATGAAATCTACTCACTAGGCTTTGGTCGGTCTGAGGCTATAGTGATCGATAACCCTGTCAGCCAGAGTATATGAGCAGAGATGGAAGGAAGTGGTGAAAAAGGTGGGTGTAAGTCACCCAAACTAATCATCGAAAATAATAAAAGGCAAGCTGCTGGGCCTTATAGGCTGCCGGGTTGAAAAACCCAATTTTTTTGTTATTTTATATACGTGTTTAGGTATATGCGTGTGTATGTGTAGGTATGGATATGTGTGTATATGTATGTGTGGGTGTATATATATATGTGTATGTGTGTATGTATATATATATATATATATATATATATATATATGTATATATGTGTGTGTGTATACGCATATGTATGCCTGTATAATTGAAAGAGGAAAAAAAAAAAAGTCAATGAACATATATTGTACATATTAAGACTATCGTAATTTAAAAAAAAATTATATCATAGAACTCGCACATTTTGTTTATTTGTTTGTCCTGTATTGTACCCATCTGTGTTTTCGATCCCTCGTGATCATAATAAAAATATTCTGAGGCTATAGTGATCGATAAGCAAACTTCCTTCTACACAGCCACAAACATCTGTCAGGATTAAAATATATCGTGAGTAGAAACATTGTCCAATATAACTTTGTTATGAAAGTTTTCTTTTAGTAATTTCCATAAATTTTAATCGTAGGTGGGTCACTAGTCCAAGGAAATATCTAAGGAGACACGTGATGAACAGGATATTGTAAAAGAAAATATATGAATGATAAACGGATCTTTTGTTAGGCTTCCACTTTCAATTCCTTTAATTTTGTTCCAATCGATGTCAAATTAATTGTATTGATGTAATTTCGGATGTTGTGGAAATGAAGTTCGTTTTTACCATAAATTAATAAATAAAAAGTTAATAGCTTTTTTTAAAAAAAAAAACGAAAGAATATTTTCGGTTATATTTTCTGCTTTTACCCGTTTATTGCTATCTTGAAAGACTGCTTTCCAGCCATCGTCTATGTTTTTTTGTTTTTAGAAACGAATGGATATTTTGGTTGTTTTCTTTGACATTTTTGTAAAGTATATTTCTTTTCACTGAATTATTTTCGTTTTTGAAAAGTGAAACCCAGTTGTTGTGGATCTTTTCTATTTGACTTTCACTTTTCAACTGTGGCAGCTCGTGTATAGGCACTGCAGAACTGCAGCACCGTCTATTTGCATTCGATATTATCAATAACATTCAATATAATACGTCCCTTTTTAAAAAAATTCTTTCTTTATACTTATACATTATATAATCCTTAAGCTTAATGTCAGTAGCTTTCCCCTAGTTTATGAAAAAAAAAACAAAAAACCCTTGTATAGAACTGTGCGCTTCAGTTTTCTTTTTGTTTGTTTCCTTTTACACAATATTAAAACAACAGCTAAAAATTTTCTGAAGCAGCACCCCCCACTAATTTTATCTACGGGCCGCCACTGTTTTTCAGTTC
>NC_069002.1:13515327-13520280 GCF_001194135.2 Octopus bimaculoides | reverse complement strand
GGGGGGGGGGGCTTCGTCCGTGTTTACAACAATTGTGAAGCTATGGACATTCATATTCCTGATAGTATTTTATTAGTAATTAATTAATCCAGAAGCAATTGACGGATCTTTCTTACAACAACTTTAACATGAAATAACTTGCGATGTACAATTTTTTGTTAAGAAGGCTAAGAGAAAAAGTTGTTTTATATGACACATTCTACCAGTATCCCAAGTTTGAAAGTGTTTCGTTAAGAAAACAAGTGTTGCCCGTCAAATCAGAAAGATCCCAATTGACTAAGCGATTCGCAACATTTTTTTTTCTTTTTCGTATCCTTTATATTAGGAAAAAAAAGAAAAACAACTCCTCAGACAATGAAAGCATTATGTCCATTATAACGACTCCGCGTAAACTGCCCAGATAAAAACAAAAAATTTGAAAAACAACTTTCAGTTTTAGTGGAACACTCGAAACATGACGTAGGCACGATAAAATAATGACGCCAGAATGAGATAAGTATACAAACATATGACTTCAGAATGATACTGATGGGGGAAATTCAATATCGTAACCAATAAGGAGTGTTTTAAAATACTTTCAAAGGCATTTAGTATAAAAAAAGAAAAAAAAATTACTGCGCGCTATTTCTGACGAATCAGAATTTCTACTATAATGGTTCTTTTACGGGAATGCAGCGCTCCTTTTGATGAAGGGCATTCACCTTGTTATCTTGTAAGAAAGTGAATGTCAAGTGTGACTGTGTGGATAGATGCAAACATGGTTGTAGGGTAGGAAGTTGCAACATCAAAATAACGTAATTCATTACGATAAAAAAAATTAATCAAAATGTTCAAAACGCTCCACTTCGTTATCAGTACGCTGTTGAACCCTACAAACCTTTTGACACATTTCCACGTTAATTGCAGAAAATTTATCAGAAATTGCTTGTTTAAATTTATGAATTGTTTTCGGTTTGAGGGAGTGAAGAAGATCTTTCACTACACCCACAAAAAAATGTCAGATGGTGTTAGGTCTGATGATCGTGATAACCACTCAATTGCTCCACGTTGTCCTACCCACTTCACCTCAAAATTAAGATTTAACCATTTCTGAACGTTTTACCCTTACTGGGGTGGTGCACCATCTTGTTGAAAGTAGAAAACTATTAAAAATTATACAATTAAGAAAGGGCACATTTTTCAAAATTGGCGCCTTTCCAACAATTTTTCTTTTTAGCTCTATAATTTCCTATATCAGTAGTTTTAAGTTTCACACAACATTGTTACTGGAACATGATATTAATGACTGTAGAATACAATTACGTATATTATAACTAATGAATGTCATATAAAGAGAAATAAGTTTAAAATTGTTTGATATGTGATATAGTGCCTTTTTTTGTGACGGCTACTTCTTCACTTAGTAAATGCAGTCGTGTGTTCTATGACTAGCAAGTCCGGCTTTAGATGAACAGATCCTACTGGACATGTTATAAATATTTTCAGACAGAAAAATGTCTGAGACATAGTTACCACATAGTTACCAAGTACCCTTGTCAAAATGGATTGTTTGATTCTCCATGCTTCAAATACTTTACAACCATTCGATCTTCCATCAGAAATTCATGGCTTCATAGGAATCAGCGTGGAAAACTGCATCAGGATAACCAATTTTCAGATTTTTTACTTCCTTTTAAAAAATGCAGATTTTGTGAATGAAACAAACTAGATCCTGAATAAGAAATGAATGTCTGATATGACAAATTTTCAGGGGTTTTTTTTTTTTGCGTCATTTTAAAAGGGGGCGGATTTTGTGACTCAAACAAACTAAATTTAAGTACAGTGAATACTATCCTCCACAATTTGCTACTCATATGAAGTACATATGTATTTCAACAATTTCTATCAAATACACTCTCTTTCTTGAGTATTAAAAATCCTCTTCCTGGATGACAATTACTTATATGTCAGATTGTTGCACAAGTTCTAGCTGTTTTGATAAGGGAAATCAGAAAGGTTTGAAATTTCATCAGCATCTACTTGTACCAAAGAGCACTCTTTCGATAGACAACACGTTGATCTCATAAGTGTCGCGTGGTGGAAATAAACGCAATTACCATACTTTCAATTCATTATTTCGGTTTTTTTTGCATTTCAATTTGTACACCTGTATTCCCGACTGCGTACAAACACATATGTAAAATGACGTCCTTTTATTTTTTAATCATTATCTGCTGACATCAAAATAAGTAGTACATTGAAAAATAAAAATATTTTGTAGAGGGTCATTTGTGACTCCAAGGGTCAAAAAGAGGCCTTTGGCCAAAATGGGTTGAGAACCTTTGCTCTAGAGAAGAGATCCATTATAGTTTGTTTGTCTTCTTCAGTATGAACCACAAAACATTGTCAACTTAAAGAAGTTCACGAACAAGGGCTTGGAAAGTCTTTGATTTAGCGTTGAAGCATGTTACATCAAAGATCTTACCTGTGATTCTGAAGTGAATGTAGACACTGATATCGCACTCCAGGAAAACGCATGAGAGTGTCACAGTAAGCTATATGGAAAACCATGTTTAAGTAAGAATATCACCTTATTTAACTCCATTATCGATGAAAATTGGTTCCTAGAATAAATCTTTGATATTGAAACAAACTTTTATAGGAAAGTTGGTTATACATCATTAGATGTATACCTGACTTTCCTATATAAAATTAGAAATTAACGGTACGCTGAACTCCGGGCTATCAACTTAAACAACATTTATTCAGGTGGTAAATATATATACATCTTTAGCTCTTGTTTGTTGTTACAGCTTCTGTGTGTGTGAGCATAGTTGTTAGGACGTTGGTATGTAGATGTAAGCGAGCTGTCGAGTGTAAGTCCGAAAGATGGAGAGTGACAGCTAAACACGTCCATGCTCTATTGCTGGCCAGCAAGAAAGAGACTGTCTCCAGGCTGGAATGTTGGAGACACTGCTTGACACGTCCATGCTCATGGCCGGCCGACCGAGAAAGAGATAGAATAGAAGCGGGAACGCTTGGTTGTTTAATTCCACGCATGCGTGAGACTACGCATGCGCACGGCGTTACTACACTTTCATATCACTATTGAGTTGCTTAAACATGTCGATAACCTGAGGAGGACATTCAAATTTGTCAAGAATGGTCCAGTCATATTAACAGTGTTGAAAACTTTTGCTAAATTGACAAAGACCTAGTAAAGAACTATGCAATGTTCAGTGCTTTTCCCGGGATAACAGAGTGAGTTGGTTTGGTAGACGGAAACTGAAAGAAGCCCATTGTATATATGTGTGTGTGTGTGTTTGTCCTCTACTGTTACTTAGACAACTGGTGCTGGTTTATTTATAACCTTATAATCTAGTGATTTTCAAAAGAGACCGATGGAATAGGTACCAGGCTTTGAAAAACATGGACTGAAGTCGATTCGTTTGGTTTAATTTCTTAATCCTGCCGCCGCCGTCTCCTGTCGTCTCTGCTGCTGCAGTCGACCGCGCAGTTTTCACCCAGCCTGCGCCCGCCCGCATACAGTGCGCTAGGCCGACGGTGCTGCACGCTTTGCGGCTCCACGAACCTCAATATCTCTCTCGCAAAAATTTGAACACTTAGCGATTTTGTTGAATAGGTTTCTTTCCCCCAGAGTACTCCAGCACTGGTCAGTTTGTGATCCTCAACAAAGCTCAAGTACTAACCATACTGGAGTATTACTAATACCTATGGGAGGTGTTCCTTCATCCTCTTTATCTATATTATGAGGGAAGGTTTGTGTGAGTGAATGATGTCATATATGTCAAAGGATTGCTTTGATGGGAAAGTGTGGCTGCTACACAACGCGCGCGCACACACAAAAGTCTTTGGTAATGTGACCGATTGTTTACAGACTTACAACTACATTGTAATCACTAGTTCACAGAAGCTGTTTTATTTTCCTCTCTGTCTTGCTGCGTTTTCCTCCTGATCAGTGGTGGTTTGTCTATGGGAACTGCAGCACCCCCTATTTCCACTCGATATTATCGATAACATTCAATATAATGAGTCCATTTTTCTTTAATTCTTTCTTTATACTTGTACATTATATAATCCTTAAGCTTAATGTCAGTAGCTTTCCCCTACGGCACAAAAGAAATCACTTTAAACTTGCTAAAATATAATAATCGGGATGCCTTTATCTCTACTAAGTATAAATGCAGATGTGTTGCCTAAGATTAATTTTAAGGATCTGATCAAAGACTTTGCAATTCAAAAACGTAGGAGGAAATTTTTCAAATATAAATAAAGTGGAAGTATACAAAAATAAACATTATTTTCCCCTCTTACTGTTTTGTTTCGTTTTGAAAAATAAAATCTTACTTTATGGTTTGTTATTATGGTTAATTTTCATATTAACATCCGCACGATTTTCACTAGGGTGTTAGGGTTACGGTTAGGGTTTTAGGGTTAGGGAATTCCGTCCCTAACCGTAACCCTAACACCCTAGTGAAAATCGTGCGGGTGTTAATCTGAAAATTTACCGTTATTATTTATATTTTGAATTACAAAATCTTTTGGGGGTGGGGGGCACCAAAATCTTGTAAGTGCTTAAGGCCTCGGTGGGTCTTAATCCGGCCCTGCTGAAGGAGGTACGATCATTATCATCAATCTGACCAATAAAGTGAGACAACAAAAAAGCTTAGTCACGATTTTCTATAAATAACAGCCAGTTTTTCACAGTAACTATTGAATTTCGAGGAAAAAGAACACACTATGAATAAACAATAACAACAACCAACAAAAACGAAAGAAATAAGAACACAAAGTCATTAAGAAATTAATTAATGGATAAAATGGTAGAGATGGACTATATGTAATCTGAACCTTTCCCCCCCTTATTTATTAATTTTTTTTACGGAACCCCACGTTTTAGGCTATGGAGATTCCGATTCTGAAAAAAAAAAATTTTGAAAAATTTCAATTCCC
>NC_069002.1:13506320-13514981 GCF_001194135.2 Octopus bimaculoides | reverse complement strand
CGGGGGGGGGGGATCGAAATTTTGAAATTGAGATTTTTGAAAATTTTTTTTCCAGAATTGGATTCTCCATGGTCTGAAACATAGGATTCCGTTAAAAAAAACAAAATTTAAAAGTGGGGGTATACCCAGATTACATATACTCCATCTCCACCGATAAAATTACTACAAATAACAGCAAACACGGAATAATAGAATTTTATCTTCATTTAAAATAATCATGAAAGAAAATATGTAAACAAAACAACCACGTGGTTCGCCTTACAGCTGCCGTAAATGAAGTGATATAAGCTGTCGTGATTAGAACATTGCCATTTAAGGAGGTTTCTTCTGAAAACTGTAAACAGTGCTGATTAAAGAGGGAGTCAAACCATGGATTTAAAAACTGTAAGATCTGTCGTTAAAAGAAGAGTACTGAACTGTTCAAATCGTAATTCTATAGTTTGTTGGTATAATTGTATATATATGTGCATGTGCTATATTAATGGAAAAGTCTCCAATATTCAGCGTTTTGTGACACTTGATTGATAATGTAATATTTTTATGTATATTATTAACAGAGAGCCAGATTTGACTACACTCCCAGTAAATGTGACACCCACGGGCACTGTAAACAAAGCAAATAAATTGGGGGTGGGGTTGAAATTAAAAAAATTTTTTTTTTGCTAAATCGTCATCTTCGATATCGAAAACTTATGAAACTGAACAAATAAAGAAGTTATAGGAGGGTGAATTCCGAAGAAGTACCCACCCAGGACCTGTGTAAGATTAGTAGCAGCAGAAGTTTAAACCGTTTCTACTACGAAGCAAAACAGTAGCCGATTCGGTTCCTCCTAAATGTAGCGTATTAACTGTTTATACATATACGGTGGATTAATTTAAGACTTTAGCTCTTATTTCTAGCAGGTAAATGCTTCTTAAGCATCATTACGCTTTGTGCAAATTTATAATTCATAGCTATTTAATGCTATTGCACCTGCAATCCACCTATGTCACTGCTGGTGATATCATCAATTTTAAAATTTATCCACAGATGATATGAACAGTAGTAACATCTGATTTCAAATCTCAGTGTTTGAATGTTTCATTTATATATATATACACACATTATTAGTTGCTCCTATTTTCGCTGTTTCGTCTGATAGCACGCTCGATATATTGTCTACAGTTAATTGAGAAATTCGAAAGGGTGTTAATTTGTACTTCATAATCTCAATTATTAATTTTTAATGTAACATTAGCCACCATACAGTTACATCGGGCAGCACTATACGGAATATAAAACGCAATAAAACAAAAGACACCTGTATAAGCGCGTTAAGTTAAGAAATTAAGACACGCACTGACATGAAAGTGATTAACCGGTATTTAACGACACTGAAACTTATTTGTAGCAAACATTCCATGGACGCATGGTCTTTCAGGTTAGTATTGTTTGTATGTATAATTACATGTATGTTTGCTGTAATTATGAATTAGAAGCTATTGAGGGTTGAGGTATAAATGAAAGACAGTTAATAAAGTATTCGGTCAGCTTGTTATGGTTCAGCTGTTCATGCACGCTACAGACATTACGTTATATGTGAGCAGGAACAAACTTTGTGTGTACCTCATCTCGCTCACTTTTACATGAATAAACACCTTATCTGTGAGGTTAGTACTTAAAAGGATGAACGTTATCTCAGAATCGATATTTGTTTCAGTTGCTAATGGTTGAAGTTCGAAGTTAAGTTTATGAAGACATTTTTTTTATGACTAGAGCCGGTATTTCCCCGTTTGTATGTATATTAGTGTTTGGTCATTAACGTCCTTGGGGAAAGGCATTGTAACGGGGGCAATTCAATAAGACTGACATTAAAAGGTTTACGAGATCAAAATTTTAAAATTTAATCAGTCGAAACGGTTAGTTCGGTTGATAATCTTGTCGAAAGAAGTGTATGTATTAAACGTTCGTGACCTCCACCCATATAAAACGGAAAAGTAATGTATCGGGTTTTATATCTAAAACAAGATATAA
Organism: Octopus bimaculoides; assembly: GCF_001194135.2. Taxonomy (NCBI): domain Eukaryota; kingdom Metazoa; phylum Mollusca; class Cephalopoda; order Octopoda; family Octopodidae; genus Octopus; species Octopus bimaculoides. The sequence goes on along the minus strand of NC_069002.1, from coordinate 13,512,967 downwards.
CACAGTAAATAATCTTAGTTGTCATCTAAGTAAAATATTTTATTTGTAAACTAAATGTATGTATCTACAACTATTGTGTTGGGTGTCAGTAGCTATGTCACTTCCTTTTTACAAATTAAAACATAATTTTCACATAAATTCTCGTTTTTATAGTAAGCTTTATTCACAAAACACCATATTTTACATCTGTTTTGTACTGGAGTTCAGGAACCTTTAATATGTACACCCCCAAGAAGACAGTCGTTATTTCTTGTGTTGCTCTGTTGTGTTTTTGATGAAACAGCTACAAGTAATACCGATTTTCATCATCATCATCAGTCTGCTTGCCATGCCGACATAGGATGGATGGGCTGTTGTGATTCAAGTCAGTTCTTTTTGAGTGATACTACCCTGTTTAGATAGATTAGGGATACCACGTTCTATTCATGTTTCATTTTTGGGGGCTTGTTTTCGTTTTCCGTGGCTGGATCTCCTTCCTATCGCACTGTGTGTATTTTATCATGATACCAGTATTAAAAAGTTTATGTCTACTTCAAGACGAACGCGTCCTCTTAACCCCGTGTTGTCTCCGCTAGTGTGCTTACCACCTTACAGAGTTTCTTGGATAGACTGCAGAGTGGCATCAACACTAGTGGCGTTTCCTTGTACCTCATAGAATTAGAGAGTCCTCTCCACTCCATGAAGTGTTCATTCACTGAGTTACGTGGTAATCGAGCAGTGTATTTCTTCTGTATGACCTATGTCAGTGTGAAGAAGTCATTATCATCATCGTTTAACGTCCGCTTTCCATGCTAGCATGGGTTGGATGGTTTGACTGAGGACTGGTGAGCCAGATGGCTGCACCAGGCTCCAATCTGATTTGGCAGAGTTTCTACAGCTGGATGCCCTTTCTAACGCCAACCACTCCGAGAGTCTTGTGGGTGCTTTTACGTGCAACTGGCACAAAGGCCAGTGAGGCGGTATTGGCAACGGCCACGCTCAAAGTGGTGTATTTTACGTGCCACCGGCACAGGAGCTAGTCCAGCAGCACTGGCAACGATCTCGCTCGAATGTCTTTACAAGTGCCAGGAAGGCGACGCTGGGCACAGGTGCCATCACGATTTCGCTTTCGCTTGCCCCAGCAGGTCTTCGCAAGCCAAGTTTCGTGTCCAATGAAGGAGACGACGTTGGCATGGGTGCCAGTCGTTGAATTTAGTTCGATTTTGATTTCACTTGCCTCAACAGGTCTTCACAAGCAGAGTTTAGTGCCCAATGAAGAAAAGGTATGCATAAGTGGGCTGGCTACACCCCTGGCAGAGGCCTTGGATTTAGCTCTTACTTGGCTTGCCGGGTCTTCTCACGCACAGCATATTTCCAAAGGTCTCGGTCAGAAGTCATCGCCTTGGTGAGGCCCAATGTTTGAAGGTCGTGCCTCACCACCTCATCCCAGGTCTTCCTGGGCCTACATCTTCCACAGGTTCTCTAAACTGCTAGGGTGTGGCACTTTTTCACACAGCTACCTCATCCATTCTCGTCACATGACCATACCAGCGTAATCGTCTCTCTTGCACACCACAACTGATGCTTCTTAGGTTCAACTTTTCTCTCTCACGGTACTTACACTCTGTCTAGTATGCACACTGACATTGGACGTTAAAATGATGATGTTGATGATGATGTCTATACATTTCTCTTTGAAGAAAGAAAGAATTCAGTCATGAAAGTATTTAAATGGATTTATTATGAAAATGTTTACATTCTACATTATGACTTTTATATGGTTCTTTATTGATGATCCCTCATTGTCATTTTAATGTCCATTTTTCCATGCTTGCAAGGGGTGAATGGAATTTATTGAGGTAGACTTTCTGCGGATGGATGTTCTCTTTGTTGCCAACCTTCATCTCCATGCAAGGTAATATTTCCCCATGGCCAGACATAGTTTTTACCTATATGACAGTGATACTCCATTACAACTATCACAGGATATCAAGACAAGGACACACATATACACATGCATATATATAAGTGTGTGTCTGTGTGTATCATCATCATTTAACATCCATATTCCATGTTGGTATGGGTTGAATAATTTGACTAAGGATCCAATGAACCAAGGACTGAATCATACGCCATTGTCTGTTTTGGCATGGTTTCTATTCTGGATGAAACTGAAAGAAACCCATCGTATATATGTATATATATATATATATATATATATATATATGTGTGTGTGTGTATGTGTTTGTGTGTCTGTTTGTCCCCCCAACATTGCTTGACAACCGATGGTGGTGTGTTTAGGTCCCCGTAACTTAGCGGTTTGGCAAAAGAGACCGATAGAATAAGTACTAAGCATCCAAAGAGTAAGCACATAAAATGTGCAACAAGGTGGAAAAAAGAGTACTCAAATACCAGAGGTAGAGTAATATGCTTTATTTAAAAGCAGCAGAAATATAACAAAAGACTGTTACTCTGAGTTTCACGTTCCTGTTCATCGGACAGTTTTGTTAGAACAAAACTGTCCGATGAACGGGAATGTGAAACTCCGAGTAACAGTCTTTTGTTATATTTCTGCTGCTTTTAAATAAAGTATATATATATACACACACGTGTGTGTGTGCATGCACACATGATGTGCTTATTTCAGTTTCCAACGGTCAAATTCATTCAGAAGGCTTTGGTTGGCCTGAGGCTATAGTAGAAAACACTTGCACAAGAAACCCTGCAGTAATTCCATGGAATGCATGTCTATCATATGTGTTAAATATTCCTTATACTTTTATAAGTGTGTCGATCAATGTCCAACTAAATTACATAAAAATTTTACTTGTAATTGTTGAGCTGAGGTTATCAGAAAATTAAATTGATACTGATTACAAGAAGACTGATCTTTTTGTGTTTATCTAAACAGAAATCTGCACCATAAATAGTTGCTACACTTTCATGATACTCGTATATAGTTTGTATTCAATGAAATTACACGGAACTCTTTTGATTTTGAATAACTTTCAACATCCTGCTTAAAAGTTTCTGAGTCAAAAGTTCAGGTTGCTAATGAAATACCTAAAAATAGATTTGTACATTCAAATGTTTTTTGTATATGTGCTCAGATGACTAAAAATTAATAGAATTGCAAAAAAGACTAAGTTTTAATTCACATAGTCATTTATTTAGTCATATGCTTCCTAACCACATGATTAAGTGTCTTCTACTATAGCCCTGACCTAACTAATGCCTTGTGAGTGAATTTGGTAAATGGAAACTGAAAGAAGCCCACGTGTGTCTTGTACTATAGCCCTGACCTAACCAATGTCTTGTGAGTGAATTTGGTAAATGGAAACTGAAAGAAGCCCATGTGTGTCTTCTACTATAGCCCTGACCTAACCAATGCCTTGTGAGTGAATTTGGTAAATGGAAACTGAAAGAAGCCCATGTGTGTCTTCTACTATAGCCCTGACCTAACCGATGCCTTGTAAGTGAATTTGGTAAATGGAAACTGAAAGAAGCCCATGTGTGTATATAACAGCAAATTTGGTGCGCAGTTCTCACTCCCTACTTGTTTATCATAGTCCTCCAGACTATAACAAGAATTTATAATTTGTTGCCTTGATCTTGTTCTTGTAGTTGAATCTTTACTAGAATTAGAAAAAGAATTTCAGGTATAGAAGCAAGAGTTAATTTAGCAAAGACCAAAATGCTAAGTAAGTAGGAAGTAAACAATTTTAAGAGAAAAATTGGGTATAAGAGGCATCTTTTGTAGTATGCAAGAGAGAAGATTGCACTGGTATGGTCATGTGATGCATATGGATGAAGACAGGTACATGATGATCCAATCTCCGATTGTGGAAGAGCTAGACTCCAAAGGACATTAGACAAAGTAGTGAAAAATGAGCCTCACAGAAAAAGATGACAAGGAACAAAGAGATCTGGTGATTTACTGTGCTTCAAAGACACATCAAGTTAAGTAAAGTCGTACATACAGACATCTCCAACACCTCTTTCTCTCTCTCTCATTCTGTCTGTCTCTATCCCACTATTATACTTTAACCTCTCAAGTGTCACAAATCTATGTCCCTCAGAACCAATCCAACTCTCAACCAAAGGGTATTTGTCTTGCAAGTTACTTAGCAACCCCACTGGTGCTGGTTCCCTCCTAAGTAGCACCCAATACACTCAAGTGGTTGGCATTAGGAAGAGTATCCAGCTATAGAAACCATGCCAAAGCAAACAACAGAGCCTGGTGCAGCTCCTGTCATTGTCCAGCTTATGTCAGCATGGATGATAATGATAATGTGTGTTTACATCTGTGTGTGTCTGTGTGTATATATATATAATCTGGATGGAGTTTGCAGAAGAGGGAAACTTAGGAAGACATAGGACAACATGGTGAAGGATGATCTCAGGATCTTGAACCTCCCTGAAGAGCTGATAAAGAACCAGGGTCACTGGTGATATGCAGTTCCTGAGAAGACTTGTCCATCTTGACAAAACTGATATCTTGGAAGTACAGTGTGTATGTGTGCACAGCAACTGGGCACCTCATCCAATTTCCTCCTCATGTCATCTCCACCACCATCATCTCTCTAACTGCAATATCTTATATTTAAATGTGAACAGAGCTACATACTTCACTAACTTTTTCCTGGTACCATTTATCTTTCTCACAGCTCAGAACCATTTTACTTGATATCCATTCTTCATTCTTAATATTGGCCTCTCCACCCTCATTTTACATTCATCACCCTCTTGAGCCAGCAAATTATCTCTCCTCCACCACCATGCATCTCTCATTCTCTCCATTCACTACATCTGCCTCTCCCCTCGATTCTTGCAAACTAACCAACCACACACTACCTCTTTTTTTCTCTTTCATCTCCCCCCCCCTATCTACTGTATTTTTATTGCTTTTCTACTACCCTTCACCTCTCCTTTTTTCTACATTGTCAGTCCTCTCCCCTACCTCTCCCCAACCCATATGTGCCATAGATCACCCCCACCTTCACTCCTTCTCCACCAGTCACTCTATGTACCCCTCAACACTCCCCAATCCCACAGTTGTCACCTAATGTTCCTGACCTTTCTTACTTATCTCTCACAACATTTGTTCATTGTATTCACCTCCTCACCCATTTTCCATCTCCCACTCCCCTCCCCCATACAATCTTTCAACCTCTACCCATCCGCATGCCCTGTTCCCCTGTCCCCACTCTTTTCTACCCTCTTCATACCTTGAGAGCCCACCTTGATACCCTATCATATGTTTTATCTCTTATCAACTTCATTCGGGTTACTCTTATCCTCTTCTGTAATGTAAATAACCATGTAGCCCCTCTACAGTGAGAGAGTTATTTTGTTCTGGGTCCCTCATCTAGCATTAAGCCACCTCCCTTGCTACAGTAGGACCACTCTGTGAGCTGCCTGGTGTCCTTGTTAGTGTTGGTGCCACTAAAACAGTATCCAGGAAAGTGGTTGGCCTTAGGAAGCATATTCAGTCTTTGAAACCTTGCCAAAATAAGCATTGGGGCTTGATGTAGTCATTGCACCCAAAACATCCAATCCATACCATCATAGAACATCATGTCCATCTTTCATGCTGGCAAAGATCAGTTGGTTTGACAAGACTCAACAAGTTGGAGGACTACATCATGTCCATTGTTTGTTTTGGCATGGTTTCTACAGTTGGATGCCCTTCCTAGGGCCAAAAATTTATTGAATATACTGGGAGCTTTTTTTTTTATGACATCTGCTCTTGTGAGGTCACCAAATAATTTGCATGACAAAGACCTCTATGATGATGAGGATTTTAAATTTACATATTTTATATCACATTTGGTGAACATCATCATTGGTTATAAATCAGCATTTGTGATGGTAAAAGTTACAGAAGATTATCAAATTCAATATAACAAATATCATCCAGATATTTTATACTTTTTAGAATCATTATTTTGTTTTCTCATTAATAATTACATTTCTCACAGATATGTATATATATATGGTAAATGAAAGACGGAAGATATAATATATGAGAATTTATTAATCACAACAATTGTTTCAACACATCTAACGTCATGGGTGGGACACTTAACAACTGGTTCAGGAGCATCCAGTAGTACAGATGTGTCTCATTGGGTGATAAATAGATATAACTCATTAAAATAACAGTTCTGCAATGTATCTTCTCATTTCATAGAAAGAAAAGCAGCAAAATGAAGGAAATATCTTCATTTACATAGAAGATCAAAAAGAAACAAACAGCAATACAGCGAGAAAAGTATTAAAAATAACCATTAACAAATATGAATGTATAAACACTCTTGCGCAAGCTGCATGGCATGTGTACACTCGCTCGTACAAGTATCCGGGAAAATGTAAACATACACACACATATGGTTTGGTGCTCTCATGATCACAAAACAAGTTAAATAACTACTTGGTGTTTATAAGAATGGGGAGGTTAATTCACAGAACCAGGTTGATCATGGTGAGTTAGTATGAAAAGGGTTAATGATTACAGTTTGTGTCACAGAACCAAGGTGATCGTGGGTGAGTTAGCATGAAAAGGGTTAATGATTACAGCTTTCACTAGTATGTATATTAGTGAAATGTTAATGACTTTTAGAGAAGCAGTATTTCATTATGCAACCATAATCTATATATATATATAT
>NC_069002.1:13504611-13505963 GCF_001194135.2 Octopus bimaculoides | reverse complement strand
ATAAGACAACTCATGAGTGTCAACATGTAATTGTTTTGGATTAAAACAATGCAACATTTGCATTGGTTCCATATTATGTCTCAAAAATTGAATAAAAGTGTAACCTTGATGGAGTAGCAGTTAGTAATAGTTTCACTTTTAATAGTTACACTTTTATATTCACTTAATAGTTTCACTTTTAATAGTTTCACTTTTAATAGTTTCACTTTTATTCTTTCACTTTTAACAGTTTCACTTTTATTCTTTCACTTTTAATAGTTTCATTATGTATATATATACATGTATGTATATATGTATTGGATATCATTGGTGCCATGGGGAGAGGGGATTTCATGGGCGACTACTAGCTTTCCATGAAGAACTTTGCTTAAGCCTCTGCCTTGCTGAGTAACTTGCCAAATGCAGAAACTCATGGATTTAACCCTAGGACACAATCCACAAATCATTTCAGGAAACTACTGAAGATTTTTGTCTATATTGAGGGCAAATAAGCTTGTTAGAATCTGTCTGTCTGTTTGTCTGCTTCTTATAGGAGATGTTTTCATTCTTTCTTTGATAATAATGTAGATGTAGGCACAGATGTGGCTGTGTGATAAGAAACTTGCTTCCCAACCACATAGTCCTGGGTTCAATCCCATTGCATGGCACTTTGAGCAAGTGTTTTCTATTAGGGTCTCCCCCTCCTCCACTTGACAACTTGTGGTGGTGTATTTACATTCCTGTAACTTAGCAGTTCAGCAAAAGTAACTGATAGAATCAGTACCAGGCTTTAAAAAATAAAAGAAGTTCTGGGGGTCAATTCATTCAACTAAAGATTCTTCAAGGCAGTGCCCCTGCATGGCCACAGTCTAATGTCTGAAACAATTACAAAAAAACAAAAGATAAACACATGGTCACAAAGCCCTTATCTCTATTAAAGTATCTTAACACTCTACAGCAATGAACTTTGCCACCCAGTGTAGTCAAGGAGAAATATATTGGACTATGTGGTTCTGTGCTTGACAACATATCGACTGGTTACAACTGGAAAATTGTTTTACTCTTTTACTTGTTTTCAGTCATTTGACTGCGGCCATGCTGGAGCACCGCCTTTAGTCGAGAAAATCAACCCCAGGACTTATTCTTTGTAAGCCTAGTACTTATTCTATCGGTCTCTTTTTGCCGAACCGCTAAGTTACGGGGACGTAAACACACCAGCATCGGTTGTCAAGCGATGGTGAGTGGACAAACACAGACACACATACATATACACACACATACATATATATATACATATATACGACAGGCTTCTTTCAGTTTCCGTCTACCAAATCCACTCACAAGGCTTTGGTCAGCCCGAGGCTATAGTAGAA
>NC_069002.1:13501855-13504419 GCF_001194135.2 Octopus bimaculoides | reverse complement strand
AATTTTTTACAGGTGGTGGTGGCAACTGCAGTGTTGTTGTTGTTGCTCCTGTCTACACCAGCCTGGATAAATGACAGGGTGAGTGGGGCTGGTTGTTGTAAAGATAAGACCCAGAAAGCTCAAATCGTCTAACTTCTTAAGTTATCTCAGCTATTGTTTTCTCCTCTTCCTTCTTGCTCTTGATTTTAGACTATCTGGTTTTTACAAGGTTTACCTGCGTGTAAAGTTCAGTGTGCAACATGTCTCTTTCCTCCACCCCACGCAACCACCGCAACCACCACCACCACCACCACCACCACCACCACTACATTCATTTCCTTGCAAATGGTTTCTACCAGCAAATATTTCTGTTGACTTAGTAGCAATTCATAACAATTTAAAAAAAAGAGGCAAATGTTTATTCTGCAACAACCTATGTAACGATCTCTTTCCTCCATTTATCTCTGCCTCTATTTTTTTCTCCCTCCCCCTCTCTCCCTCCCTCCTCTCTCTCAATCTTTCTCTCTCCCTCTTTCTTTCTCTCTCTCTCTTTCTCCATCTTTCTCTCTGTCCCCTCCCTTTCTCATAGACATTGTTAAAAGCAAGTAGTTGCTATGGTACTTTCACTGACTCTATTTTCTGGAAGCACTAATTGATTGTTTACATATACAGGACAAAAATATATATACATGCATGCATATGTATATACTTACTTAGATACATCACCATCATCATCATCATCGTCATCGTCGTCGTTTAACGTCCGCTTTCCATGCTAGCATGGGTTGGACGATTTGACTGAGGACTGGTGAACCAGGTAGCTACACCAGGCTCCAATCTGATTTGGCAGAGTTTCTACAGTTGGATGCCCTTCCTAACGCCAACCACTCCGAGAGTGTAGTGGGTGCTTTTACGTGCCACGGGCACGAAGGCCAGTCAGGCGGTACTGGCAACTGCCACGCTCAAAATGGTGTATTTTACATGCCACCTGCACAGGAGCCAGTCCAGCGCTACTGGCAACGAATGTCTTTACACGTGCCACTGGCACAAGTGCCAGGAAGGCGACGCTGGGCACAGGTGCCATCACGATATATATAATACATACACATAATATAATTTCTTTCCTTCCCTGAGCGTCTGCTAATATTTTACATGTACCACGTCCTCGCGTTATTTTTTTGTTTTTGTTCTTTTGGGGATTTACTCTCTTTTTCTCTCTCTCTCTCTATATATATATGTGTGGTAAGTAGCTTACTTACCAACCACATGGTTCCAGGTTCGGTCCGACTGCGCGGCACCTTGGGCAAGTGTCTTCTACTATAGCCTTAGGCTAACCAAAGCCTTGAGTGGATTTGGTATACAGAAACTGAAAAAAGCCTGTAGCATATATACATATATATACATACATACAAAATATGGCGGTTTAGTTCACAGGTGATTTAAACGACTAGGTATGCTAGGTACATGCTGTAACAGATTACTATGGCTCCAAGGTTATGGAGCCATTGCAGATTTCTGATATAGTGGATATATAATTGTTAAAGAGGACAAGAAACGTTAAGGCAAGGCAAACATCTCAAGTCATATACATTATTATTATTATTGGAAAAAAAATTCAAAGTCTTACAGCTGTTTCTGGGATATCCCAGAGTATGGGATATTCCATCAGCAGAGACAAATAGGGAAATTGAGAAGGGTGTAGATTAATGAAATGATGGCGTAGAAGACAGGAGAGAAGGAATAAGGAGATGAAGAAAAGGAAGAAAAAAGAAGCATAAAAGTTCACAGTTCAACTTTTCGATCTTGTAGAAAGAAGTCCATAAGTCCTTAGGTGTAAATGGATTTACACAGGATTGCACCTAAGAACTTACAGACTTCTACATGATCAAAAAGTTATGTGTTATGTGTACGGATTTGTTCTATACACTCAACACACAATAATATAAAAATGTAATAATATATCTTTCTACCTTTGACGCGATTCAATTTTATAATGTTTTTAATTATACTAAATAATTTCTAAAGTTTTTGAATGAAAACAGCTTTCAGAGATGATGTCCAATTTTGTAATTACATGGTTCAGTCATTTGACTGCGGCCATGCTGAAGCACTGCTTTTAGTTGAAGAAATCAACCTCAGGACTTATTCTTTGTAAGCCTAGTACCATTCTATCAGTCTCTTTTGCTGAACCGCTAAGTTTCAGGGACGTAAACACACCAGCATCTGTTGTCAAGCAATGGTGGTGAGGGCAAACACAGACACAAAAACAGATACACATAAATGTATATACAGATATATGACAGGCTTCTTTCAGTTTCTGTCTACTCACAAGGCTTTGGTTGGGCCGAGGTTATTGTAGAAGAGACTTGCCCAAGGTGCCACACAGTAGGACTGAACACAAAATCATGTGGTTGGGAAGCAAGCTTCTTACCATACATGTATATATATGTGTATGTGTATATATATATATATATATATATATATATATATATACATACACACACACACATATACACACATATATATATATCATCATCATCATCATCATCATCGTTTAACGTCCGCTTTCCATGCTAGCATGGGTT
>NC_069002.1:13492899-13499390 GCF_001194135.2 Octopus bimaculoides | reverse complement strand
AAGCCTGTTTCTTTTGTCTAATAGCCCCCTCTATCTCCTTGTTCCACCACCACGTTACTCTGGGTCGAGAGGGGACTTTACACCAGCCACAGATCTGGTCGGTGGCTCTCAACAGGTTGTCCCGCAGAAATCTCCAATTGTCTTCTACGTTGTATGATGCTATATCCCCTTCTATTTCGTCAAATGCCTCAAGTAACTTGTCTCTAAGTCTCTGTCCATTTGCAGGCTCTTTAAGCTTCCATACCCTTCTCCTCCAAGCCGGTCTACTTCTGGGCACCCATATTGCCTTGATCTCGAAGTCGCTGACTACTAATCTGTGTTGGGGTGTACATTCTTCGCCAGGGAGGGTTTTGGCTATGTTAAATTGTCATATGTCCAAATTTGGCCAAATGCATTTTTTTCAATATTTAATTTTGTAAAACTAAATCTAATATGATGAAAAGGGCAAGTTAGGTGGTTTTTAATTTTTATATTTGTGCCTTCATATTATTATAGTTGGAAGAATGTTTCAAACTTAGCATCATGTGTCTAATGAATAAACTAAGGAGTGTTGTGAAGGTTGAGTAGCAAAAAAGTCATTAGCATGGCAGCAGCAGTCTTCTAGGAATTATCCCGAATTATTATTACTTGTCTTATGGATAATTCATTATAGGTCTGGAACCAGGGTGCCAGAAAATTGGTGATGAACCCGTATTTGTTAGAAAGACCTGAAACTCATTGATGGGTTGAGAGCCCAAGAGTAACAAAAAAGAAAGAAACTGTAATTGTAAAAACTAAAAAAACAAAAAATAAACATTGTTTTTAGTTTTTTTTTAACTATTCAGCATTCAGATTATTCTGTCAATTCCAACGATTATTTATTGACATTATTTTTAATTAATAAATGAATTATCTTGTTGTTTTCAGATATTGATGATGTGATTGTTTGTTTTTTAAAATGACATTGTAGGGTAAGTGTAAGAGGTCTGATCTGGTCAATTTGAACATTGAACAAGTAAAATATTTTGGCCGGATATGGCCAGTTTGAATGCTAAAAGGTTAAACACTTTTATTTCCTTATTTTACAGTATGAAGTCTTTTCAAGGGAATTACAAGCTGATTATCTGCATTTACCTCCTGGATGAATACAATCCCTGACAGTGATCCCAGCTAGTAGTGAACAAATATTGTCATCTTTCATTGTATTGATACCAAAAGCACTTTCTTTTATGAAATGGCAGCATTCAGACTATCAACTCAAAAACTTCTACTGAATCAGAAGTCAAGAATTTTTTACCACTGCACAACATTATCACCAAGGAACAAGCTGTTGGATGGTTCCAGTCCACAGCATACTGATGATGTCAGAAAATTTTGGTATTGTGGACTTAAGCCTGTTCGGTTCCTTTCAGAGTCTGCTCTCTATGTGAATCGCTCTGTTGAAAGTCGTACTCCTGCTGTAAATGTTGCTTTGAATTTGGCTGAAAAATTGCAAAACCTAGATGAACTGAAATCCAATGTAGCAGTGCGGAATATTGAGAAAATGGATATTGAAGAATTGGTAGGTTATGGCTTAGATGTTACACATTTATTGACTGTTAATAAAAGGTGATGTGTTTATTCAATGAATAAAAACTTGAAATAATATTCAACAATGTAATTACTTTGCAGTTTAAAAGCATTGTTGTTGGCACTCCATTGCTTACAACATCGAGGGTTCCAGTTGATCCGATCAACGGAACAGCCTGCTCGTGAAATTAGCGTGCAAGTGGCTGAGCACTCCACAGACACGTGTACCCTTAACGTAGTTCTCGGGGATATTCAGCGTGGCACAGTGTGACAAGGCTGGCCCTTTGAATTACAGGCAGAACAGAAACAGGAAGTAAGAGTGAGAGAAAGTTGTGGTGGAAGAGTACAGCAGGGTTCGCCACCATCCCCTGCTGGAGCCTCGTGGAGCTTTAGGTGTTTTCGCTCAATAAACACTCACAATGCCTGGTCTGGGAATCGAAACCGCGATCCTATGACAGCGAGTCCGCTGCCCTAACCACTGGGCCATTGCGCCTCCACCTAAAAAAGCATGGCAATGAATTTACCAAAGAGGTATTGGTTCCTCCTAACACTAAATCTGTTCTTGCCCCTCTCATCATCAACACCTCACTTAAAGTGATTACTCTATCTTCTGTTCTCCGTCTCAGGCAAAGGGGCTCTATGGGTTTGCAAGTTACAAGGCAACCTCACTAGTGCTGGTGCCCTGAAAAAGTCTCCAGCACACTCTATAAAGTGGTTGGTGTTAGGAAGGGCATCCAGCCATAGAAACTGTGCCTAAACAGAAACACTAGATTAAGACATGTGGTCTTCTGACTTGTTGGGTTGTGTTAAAACGTTCAACCCATGACAGCATGGAAATGATGAAAAAAGAAAAGGATGAAGAAGTCTGAAGGAAGCGGCAGTGTCCATGACCTTTGTAGGCCCTCCAAGACTAGTGGAGTTGATGCTGTTAATGTTGTGTTTAAATTGTTACAAGTAAGCACCTGCAAGAAAGACATAAACATAAAAAAGATTCCAGAGGGATGATGTAATACAGAGAAAGGACAGAACACAGTGGTCAGTGTGGGATTGGGCGTTGGGGTGGGATAGTTACTATGTGACCAGTCAGCTCTGTGGAACAGAGGCCAATTAATGATGTGATAGGAAGTGTAATTACCCATGATGGCTTTAAGTGAGTCAGAGGAGGCTATAATAAAAATAGCAGCCAAAATCTAAGATAACGTTGTAATTATTAAACTGGTTTTTGGTACCTAAATTAACATGAAATTTTTATGGACGGTTTTAATTTGGATCACTTTAACCTTTTTGTTACCATATATTGGTAAAAATTCACTTCCTTTGTTTCAATTCATTTTGAAAATAATGAAGAATTTAATGGTATAACTTTGTCATAATTAAGCTGGTGTTTGGATCATAAATTAAAATGAAATTTTGATGGAAGGCTTTAATCCTTTAGCATTCAGATTATTTCTGTCATGTATAGGCGCAGGAGTGGCTGTGTGGTAAGTAGCTTGCCTACCAACCACATGGTTCCGGGTTCAGTCCCACTGCGTGGCACCTTGGGCAAGTGTCTTCTACTATAACCTCGGGCCGGCCAAAGCCTTGTGAGTGGATTTGGTAGACAGAAACTGAAAGAAGCCCGTTGTATATATATATATACATATATATATATATATATATATATATATGTATGTGTGTTTGTGTGTCTGTGTTTGTCCCCCCACCATCGCTTGACAACTGATGCTGGTCTGTTTACGTCCCCGTAACTTAGCAGTTCGGCAAAAAGAGCCCGATAGAATAAGTCCTGGGGTTGATTTGCTCGACTAAAGGCAGTTCTCCAGCATGGCCGCAGTCAAATGACTGAAACAAGTAAAAGAGTAATATTTATTCACATTGTTTTGAATTAATCATGCATTATTTCGTAGCTTTGTGGTTTCGATGATGAGATTGTTTATTTTTAGAATGACATTGTAGGGTAGGTGTAAGAGGCCAGGTTCTGACAGTTTGAATATAAAACAGCTAGGCTATTTGGGTTGGATATACCATATTTTTAATGTGTATAAGGAACCCCCCTAATTTGCGGGGGCTTAGAATTTGGAAAAAGGTTTTGTAAAGGATTATAATGCTATCCATGTATTGGTGTTAGGAAGGGCGTCCAGCTGTAGAAACTCTGCCAAATCAGATTGGAGCCTGGTGTAGCCATCTGGTTTCACCAGTCCTCAGTCAAATCATCCAACCCATGCTAGCATGGAAAGCGGATGTTAAACGATGATGATGATGATGTATGAGAAATTCCCATATCTTTTTAACCTAATTTTTGATAAAGAAGGGTTCCTTATACACATTAGAATATGGTAGCTGGTTTAAATGCTAAAGGGGTAATTTTAATCACTTTACTATTGGAAGTTTGTATCATAGATACAAGGACAGTCTCAGGCAGGTTGACATCAAAACTATTAATTATATCTTTTAATTTCTTGTCTAAAATATGTAAATTATTCTGTATTAATTAATTCGGGTGCATGTTTTTTTGTTTTTCTTTTCAATATCAGGTGGAGGATTACAAGTGGTTGATGAAATTAAAGTTGAACAAAAAGAAACTAGAAGAAGAAAGAAAAAATATTGCAAGCATGATGGCTGCTTTGAGCAAAGTAAAAGTGAGTCTGGAATCTTATCTTTTACCTGTTTCAGTCATTGAACTGTGGCCATGCTACTGCACTGCCTTCAAGGGATTTTAGTCAAACAAATTGATCCTGGTACTTGATATTTCTTCTTTTTAGAGTTTGGTACTTAGTCTTTCAGTCTCCTTTGCTGAACTGCTAAGTTACAGGGATATAAGCAAACCAACACCTGTTGTCAAACAGTTGGGAGTGGGCTACTGACATAAACACAAAAGCACACACACACACGCGCACATGCACGTGTATATACACACGACAGACTTCTTTCAGTTTCCATCTACCAATTCTATTCACTAGGCTTTGGTTGGCCCAGGGCTGTAGAAAAAGTCACTCGTCCAAGGTGCCACACAATAGAATTGAACTCAAAGCCATGTGGTTGGGAAGCAAACTGCTTACCTCACAGCCATGCCTATGCCTATAATACTTTTATTTTTGTTGCTGTTGTTGTTGTTCATCCCCAAGTAAACCCTGGTGGATCAGATTTATGATCAAAAACATTTCAGTTGTGACCAACCGTACTTTTTAAATTTTTGTTCTAGGCATAGTGTACCCTCAGTTGCATTACCCAATGTGTTCTCATTTTCTCTTTAAAATGATTGAGTGTGATTTGGAGTAAATTTGGCTGTTATTTCTAGCTGGTTGACTGACCACATAGAAGCTCCTTTTGCTGTTGTTAATAATGCTGCTTCTGACATTGTTAACCCAAGGTTAGCCCTGTTCAAGAAATCCTATATTCAAAGGCATTCCTGCCATGACCACCCCATCATATTTTTAGGCATAGTGTATTTTGGATTACATTATCCAGTGTCTTTTTGTTTCATTAAGATGGTACTTTGTGCATCAAGGGAGATTTGGCTGTTGTTACTGGCACGTTGAATAAGTGCATAAAGGTGCTTGTGATTTGTTATTGCTATTATTGGCCAGCTGGCATAATTATTAGCACGCCAGGTGAAATGCTTGGTGATATTTCACCAAGCTCTATTTTGGCATGATTTCTACAGCCGGATGCCCTTTCTAATGTCAACCACTCTACAGAGTGTATTCGGTGCTTTTTATATGGTATCAGCACCAGTAGCAGTTTTGCTGTGGTGGTTAAGTTTCCTTGAGTACAGCAATGTGCCAAGATATCTTGGTGCTTTGTCATCTCCTTCATAAAACATAGTGTCTTAAGATCAGCCTTCATGTAGTGTAGGAGTGATAGGCCAGACCTGGCCAGTTTGAATATTTGGGCCATATTTGGCAGGTTTAAATGCTAAAGGGCTAATGACTTAATTGAAAGAAAAAAAAAAGAGAAAAAGATCTATTAGTAATAAATTAGTTAATTATAAATGATGACCACATTTCTGAATTCATTTTTATAATTATAATTGCTGGGTCAACTTTTCTATCCAGCCTTATGAGTTATGTTTGGCACTTGGCATTAGATCATCAATCTAATACCCTGCTGTTTGCCCTTTGGGTTTTTATTTTTCTGCCTTTCTCTTTCTGTCTCTATTTGTCTTTCATTTTATCTCTTCCTCTCTCTCTCTTTATGTTTTGCTTACTTCCTTTTTCCTTTTTTTTTTCACATTATCGTTTCTCTATTTTCTTTTCTCATTTTTGTTTGTATTTTTTTCCTTCTTTCCTTCTTTCCTTTTCTTTCTTCCCATGCAGTGTGATATCGTCCTACTCCATCTTTGGGTGGATAAACTAACCAGCATCTTTTGATTAGTAACAAACATCTACGTAGGTGACTAAAAGTAGGATAGTGAGTCATGGCAGAAAGAGCAGTCGCGTGACATCACTTTGTTTTTGAAGAAACCATGTTAAAAATCGACCCACTTACAAACATTAACAGGGAACAACAATAAAAATGAAGAACATTTCCATCCTTTTACTGTTTTACCTTATGTTATCAGTTACTGAAACAAAAATAAACTATAGGCGCAGGAGTGGCTATGTGGTAAGTAGCTTGCTTACTAACCACATGGCTCTGGGTTCATTCCCACTGCGTGAAACCTTGGGCAAGTGTCTTCTACTATAGCCTCGGGCTGACCAAAGCCTTGTGAGTGGATTTGGTAGACGGAAACTGAAAGAAGCCTGTCGTATATATGTATATATATATATGTATGTGTGTGTGTATATGTTTGTGTGTCTGTGTTTGTCCCCCCAGCATCGCTTGACAACCGATAATGGTGTGCTTACGTCCCCGTAACTTAGCGGTTCGGCAAAGAGACGGATAGAATAAGTACTAGGCTTCCAAAGAATAAGTCCTGGGGTCCATTTGCTCGACTAAAGGTGATA
>NC_069002.1:13487799-13492889 GCF_001194135.2 Octopus bimaculoides | reverse complement strand
GTGTAAGATGAACTTTCTTTCCCAGAAAATGTTTCAGAAAAATCACCCCAAGTCCAATATGTGAATTTGCTTTAAATATTTCATGATTTAATGCACTAATTTTTTTTTTTTTCTTGAATATCTGCTGCTGAAATTTGGGAGTCTCTAATATGTTTAAGAGTTTTTTATACCATCAAATTCGCTGTATGGATGCCTAGAACTTCAGTGTACATGAAAGAACAGAGTACTCAGCATTGAAAATAGAGTACCAAAATATATAATCCTTGTTCATCACCACCCCACCCGACCCTTTCCATCACCCCTTCCCTCCAACCCCTGTTCATCAGCTATCCCCTTCATCAATCACACCCATCTTCAACCCTTGTTCATTACCCCACTGCCATCCTTTTTGTCACTCCCACCATCTTCAACCTGTCTTCATCTTCAGTATATTCCCACCATACTACCCGTTCCCCACCTCCATAAATTCCTGCAACTGCTACCTATGTAGCCCCACCTACCTTCCTGTTCTCTTCTTAGGGTCCACACTGACACCTCATCCCCCCACATCTTTATCTCTCCTTCCCACTTCACACCTATCACACCCCATCCAATGCTGTGTAATATGTAGTAGACATAGAAACCTGTCCCCACCCTGGTAGACTGAAGTGGCTGCCCTTTCGACTGTAGGACTCCGCCTCTTGCTCAAAGAGGGAGGAAGGGTCCTACAACCTCACAAGTGGTTGTGCCACAAAAAAAAAAACACTCAGGACACTCAGTAGAAGCCCTACCAAAGTATGATTTTTAAAAAAAAGATAATAAAATAATTAATTAATAGAATTAAAGATTCTTCTCTGTGATTAAATAAAGAAGGTCATTTTATATATGTATATGTGTGCGTGTTTACGTGTATGTGTGCGTCCATCCTTGTCTTCATATTGTGCAAACGTTTTGTCATTTACCTTGCTTAGAAACAGGTAAGGATTGGTGACAGGAAGGGCATCCATCCATAGAAAATCTGCCTCAATAAACCCCATCTGACCCATGCAAGAATGGAAAAGTGGACTTTAAAATGATGATGATGATGAAGGTTCATTGTATCTTTATTAAATATAAGTCAATGAAACCAAAAAGTAACAAAGCGAACCAGAAATAATGACAATTTCCCCGATAGACATTATGTTTACCAACATATAGAAACAATCTCTAATAACATTCATCTGTTTTTCCCCCAGTGTTAATTGCTACATTTACCATGGTTTATATGTAATTAGTAATTATATATTAAGTTGTCTAAGATTGATGTACACATTAAAGCAATTATTTCTGTACCTTCTAGTAAAATGAGTTTTCATGCAAAGTAGTGTATGGACTGGCTCCTGTGCAGGTGGCACGTAACATACACCATTTTGAGCATGGCACGTAAAATACACCATTTTGAGCATGGCTGTTGCCAGTACCGCCTGACTGGCCTTCATGCCAGTGGCACGTAAAAGCACCCACTACACTCTCGGAGTGGTTGACATTAGGAAGGGCATCCAGCTGTAGAAACTCTGCCAAATCAGAGTGGAGCCTGGTGTAGCCACCTGGTCCACCAGTCCTCAGTCAAATCATCCAACCCATGCTAGCATGGAAAGCGGACGTTAAACGATGATGATGATGATGATTGGGTGGAGCAGAAAGTTTGTTCTGGCCTATGTAATATAACCTTTTCTTCTTTATCTGTCTATTACTTGATTGCTTAGTCTCTGTCGAGTAACATCAAACATTCCCTTTTCAAGTTATATCTCTATCATTCTGTCCATATAGCCAAGTCTGCTAGGTTCACTTTGCATGTAACATTCCATCACAGTTGCATTCAGCCTGATCCAGTCGATCTCTCTTCCTCCTCTCTTTCATACCACAATAGCTAGATGACAGCCAGGCCTACTCTGCTGTGCAGTAGACCACCTGCCAGGTGAGAGATCTTCACTGTTATCAGTTCCTGCCTTACTCACGCTGTTATTTCATAAATTTATATTTGACATATAACCTCATGTCCGTACTTACGGCATAGTAGCCAGTGGAGGTTTTGGGTTACCTTCTACTCTTTCTATTATCATTGTTATTATTATTATTATTATTAAGGCAGTGAGTTGGCATAATTGTCAGCATGCCAGGCAAAATGCTTAGTGGCATTTCGTCTGTCTTTACGTTCTGCGGTTGACTTTGCCTTTCATCCTTTTGTAGTCTATAAAATAAGTATCAGTTGAACTCTAAGGTCAGTGCAATCAACTTATCACCTCTCCTAAAATTACTGAACTTGTACCTAAATTTGAAACCATTATTGTTGTTGTTATTATTATTATTATTATTATTGGGTGAGAGAATGATGCATGACATCAAAGTGACACTGAGATACAAATATATGAAGCCTAATATACCTATCATGACTACCTGTCTGATAAAGGTACACTATGTACATGAGTCACAACCACATGTGCATGACATGGTGATTTCAGATCAAGATAAACAGCACATGACCTTGCAGGTGGGACCTAGTTAGAATTTTCTTCCGGTTGAGTAGCCCATCCCACTCCAAAGGTCCCCGAATTAGGTTTGTTTAAGGATGATGAATGAAACACCCGTGTTTCTAGAGGTGAATTATTCAAATCCTAAAGAATTCCTCTCAACACATGGCTATGATGCTCCCCCACTTCTCCTGCTCATGATCAGAGATGCACATATCATCAGCCACTGAGGGACATGCTCAACTGGTTATGGTCAAGCAATCGACAAGAAAATCTGCAGTATTGAGCAGAATATTTACTGTAGCCCACCTTTTATACCAAGACAAAATATGTACATGATAACACTTCCACTCATTTAAGATCAGAAGCCATGAGAGTCACTGCCTGGTACTGCATCTTGCAGAATCTCTATTGCAGTATTTCTTTTGACTCTATACATTCTAAGATCAAATCCTAGTGAAGTCAGCTTCGCCTTTTATCTCTGTGGGTTGCTGTTTTCATTTGTCAACTTTATCATTTAAAACCTATCGTCAGCTTATAACATTTGATAATGTTATCCAGTTGTTTGCTTTCTTCTCTTTTTTTTTTTTTTAATCTAAATAGGTTACAGTAGCTCCTGACTTCTTAAATTAGAAACTCTTAAATTCAAGGTCACATTTAATAGATATTTTATGACTACTAATTATCTTTAAAGAGGATGTTTATTAGATTTTGCTGTCATTAACTCCTCTTAGGTTTCTTCATCTGAATTTTTCTGAAACCTAAGTCATCAGCTTTGCTCTGTGATCAAATCTTGATTTGATAAACTTTCTATTTTAAATTGAAATACAGAAATACATAGATGATTATTTTCACCAGTTTATTGTAATTGACTTAACTTTTGAGTTTGAATAAACAATCTCAAAGCATTCTGTGGTGGAGAGGTGTTGTCGTGCAGTGGACTGAACATGAACAATTCAATTGTAAACTATTTCTTAACTAAGCAACCACATGTGTAATATATATGTACTGATGTATCTTTCCACATGTGTGTGTATGGTGCATATTTCTTCGTGTGTATGTGTGTGTGCGTGCGCATATTTGTGTGGTGTATATTTCTTTGTGTGTGTGGTGACATATATTTCTCCATATCTTACATAATAAAATGCTGTGTGTTTCACACTCCTGTCATATAGATAGAGGGTAAAGTAAGAAAACAAAAGCGGTGGTAGTGATTGTAAGAAATGCTAAGTGCATATGAACTTTAGAGCGAGATTCCGCTCTGCAGTAGTTGAGGTGATATTTTATTCAAAGGCTAGTAAATGGCTTTAGGTGAAGAAGGAAGACCAGTGGTCTGCCATCATTGAACTGCAAGTTGGGTCAACCGGGCAAGGGGTTCTGATTCTGAAAGATCCCAAATCTCCTGGGACCCTAGAAACATTAGCAATGATGCAACCTAGAGCATCTGCGAGATGTATCTTAAAACTTTCACTTGTTCCTTTCTTTTGTGTTTATCTATTTTTTTCTATGCTTGCCCTTTGTGATATTAAGCCTTATTTCTTTTTCCAAGAGATGGATATCACATTTTAAAATATCTTCAAAACAAGTTATTGTTGACAAGTTGTATTTCTTTCGTGTCCTTTTCTCCTATTATGTACTTCATCACCTGTTCTTTATTAACTGTCATTAGTAGATTTTCTTTACTGCTCTGTAAATACTCTACTAGACTTTTTCTTTCCATCTGTACACATTCTTCTACTGCTATGAAGCCACTTCCACCCTGGCCCTCCTCAAGTACAACTGGTTGATATCAGCTTTCAGATAATGGGCTCCATACATTGTCAACAACTTCCTAGTTTCTCTGTCAAGTTTCTTTATATTGATTCTTCTGCTAAGACACCAGTCATAAGCTTCTACATTAGTGGTAAACAGATTATAGGTAAAAAATTTGATGCGAAGGGCTCCTTGAAGCATAGCATCGTTCATCCACTTGTCATCCAGGCAGGGATGTAACCATGCTGCAGGCAACAATCCTTTCAACCAACTGTGTAAAGTTCTTCAGCCAATAGCCTTGTACTCTATCTGGGCCTGGTTCTTTCCAATTTGCTATTTTTTAAAAACTTCTGTCTCACTGTATATAGGTTAATTCCGGCATTTTTTTTGTCTTGGTACAGTTGCAAGTTATCTTTCCAAGTTTGTTTATCACTTTGTGTTTTCTTTGTGTTTTGCTGGCCTTCCTCAAAATTCTTTACTTTCTTCCACATCTGGAATCAGTTCCTGACATTGGTTTCCTTCTTTTTCTTCAAATAGACACCTTCTATTTGATTGGCACAGTCTATTCTGTTCAAAACCTTTGCATCTAGCATCATATCTTTTCAATTTGGCCTTTAATACTGTCACCTTTTGTGTGAATTCTTCATGTACCATTTGATTTCTCTTTTCTTCTAACCTGTACTGTCCATTCCATTTTCTGATTGCTACCTTATTCTTGAGCTCTCCTTTATCCTATTCAATTGTCCCAGCTCTTTCTCTGTCTTTTCCAGCTTCATTCTTATTCTCTTCCTCCAGTTTGGTTCTTTCTTTTCATTTGCTTTTTATATCTTCAGAACCCATTATATATAT
>NC_069002.1:13483255-13487010 GCF_001194135.2 Octopus bimaculoides | reverse complement strand
GACAGGCTTCTTCTTATTTCAATCTACCAAATCCACTCACAAGGCTTTGGTTGGCCCAAGGCTATAGAAGACACTTGCCCAAGGTGCCATGCAGTGGAACTGAACCCATAACCATGTGGTTGGGAAGCAAGCTTTTTACCACACAGCCATGCCTGCACTTATATATATATATATATATATCAATGTGTGTGTGTCTTTGTGTCTGTGTTTGTCCTCCCATCACCACTTGACAACCATTGTTGCTGTATCTACATTCCTGTAACTTAGCAGTTTGGCAAAAGAGACCAATAGAATAAGTACTAGGCTTACAAAGTATAAGTCCTGAGGCCAATTTCATCAACTAGATTGAATTTTAAAACCATAACAATGTCATGTGGATAATTCATATTTTTCAAATAATTTGCCCATTATATATAATACATATGTGTGTGTGTCTGTATGTTGTGTCTTTTTGTCTTGATGTCACATGATAGTTGTGAGTGACACTTTAATACACTTGTGCCTATATTGATTAAAGGGGATCTGTATAAGGATGGAAATATATTAAAATGAAGCACATCACACTTGAGGGCTACACACACCAACACAAGCCAATAGAGACAATGTGATGATCATGATGAGGATACTGCTAACATCAACAGTAGATAAATGCATATTCTTTTTTTTTTTTGCTTTGTGTTTTTAGGAAACAGAAGATGTCAAACGATCAAAAGAGCTGCTGAAGTCTCGTGGGAAATCTCTGAGACAGCTTTTAAAGACTTTAAATGTAAGTTTATATTTGATTGAAAGAATGTTGTTACTTCATTGACAGTGTATTTGTGTGTTTGTGTGTGTATACGTGCACAGGAATGTGCATCTAAAAAAACAAAGAGAAGACAACATTTTGAGAGAAATAAAATATTGACATTTTTACTAAAATATGCTACTGGTTGTAAATAAATGAAATCAATCTGGAAGAACATGTGAACTTCCATAACTGATATTATTAAAGATGAATTTCATTTATTTTAATTCAATTCATTTTCCTTTTATATCGCCGTGACTAAATTGTCTTAAAAACAATTGAAACCAGAAGCAATATTTGGATAAAAATCTTCTCATCACTGATGAGAAGATTCAGCAAGCTCAAGAGATGGTAATGGTGAACCGGCGATTTATCGTCGATGAGATAGCTTGTTCTCTGCAGATTAGTCATGGTTCTGCCTATTAAATCATCCACGATGAGCTCGGCTTCCATAAAGTCTGTGCTAGATGAGTGCCAAGAGAGCTTACTGCAGAGCACAAGCACAAACATCTTGAGATCTATGAACATTTACTCGATCACTACAACAATGAAGGTGAGAAATATTTTAGTAGAATAGTCACAGGAGTTGAAATGTAGGTCCATCATTATGAGGCAGAATCCATAAGACAGAGTATGGAGTGGAAACATCCTGGCTTGCCAATTACAAAGAAATTTAAGACTCAGTCTTCCACAGGAAAGGTGATGCTAACCCTTTTTTGGGACTCAAAAGGGTCTATACAGGAAGACTGCCTGGAAAAGGGGTGTACTATCAATAGTATAAGATACAGTGCTTTGCTGGCTAACAAACTGAAGCCAGCAATTTGCACTAAACACCAAAACCTATTATCAAAGAAAGTTTTGTTGTTGCATGACAATGCATGCCCACACATGACTGCCCAGACCCTTGAAACCGTTAACCAATTAGTTTTTGAGGTGCTGGAACACCCTGCCTACAGCTCAGATCTCACCCCTTCCAACTATCATATCTTTGGACTGCTCAAAGATGGTTTACAAGGTTTTCAATTTCCTATGGATGAAGATGTAAAGGAAGTGGTGCAGCTGGAAACCTTCTTCTTGGAGGGAACATGCAAGCTTGTGGACTGCTGGTCCAAGTGCATTGAAAAGGAAGGAGACTATATAGAAAAATGACGTACTATCCCCTGCTTTTGTGTAATTACATCAAAGAAACAAGAGTCATCATCATCATCATCATCATCGTTTAACGTCCGCTTTCCGATGATGATGATGATGATGATGACTCTTGTTTCTTTGATGTAATTACACAAAAGAGTGTGTATAATTTTTGACTCTTCCTCGTTTGATACACAAAATATTTCAACAACTTTTTAAATACAATTCCTTTTTACTCTCCTTTACTTGTTTCAGTCATTTGACTGGCTGTGCTCGAGTACCGCCTTTTAGTCGAGCAAATATCGAACCCAGGACTTATTCTTTGTAAGCCTAGTACTTATTCTATCGGTCTCTTTTGCCGAACCGCTAAGCTACAGGGACGTAAACACACCACCATCGGTTGTCAAGCGATGCTGCGGGGACAAACACAGATACACACACATATACACACATATACATATATACGACGGGCTTCTTTCAGTTTCCGTCTACCAAATCCACTCACAAGGCTTTGGTCAGCCTGAGGCTATAGTAGAAGACACTTGCCCAAGGTGCCACACAGTGGGACTGAACCTGGAACCATGTGGTTCGTAAGCAAGCTACTTACCACACAGCCACTCCTGCACTTAATAATATTTAATTATAAAAATATCATAGGATTATCACTGAATGGCCATAGAAGTCCACCTGACTAAAATAGGAATCTAAGGGATCCTTTGGTAAAATATGGTTGAGAAACACCGATCTAAAGGATTCCAATCTAAAGAGATTTGATTGCTATTTCTAGCTGGTTAACTAACTGTGTTTCAAAAGATTAAACTGAAGTGAAGAAGGTTTACTTTTGAGAGTATGTCAGTCTGAATTGGACATCTTTGCAATTGAGTGACTATAAAAATATCAGAACAAAAAAAAAAAATGGTTACTATTTAGTAAGGAAGAGAAGAGTAGTACCCATAATGCATTTTTTTTAAGAGCTACCAAGAAAAATGGGAAGAGGGAGGGAAGTGTCTATGAAACAAAGACTGTACCTTGAATGTTTGCAACAGATTGGATTCTGCCAAAAAGCTCCCACCCCCAATGCGAACATTTTCATTTCAGTGAGAATTTGTTGAGTCATTAAGAAAAAATTTGCATAGGTGCAGGAATGGCTATGTGGCAAGAAGTTTGCTTCCCAATCACATGGTTCTGGGTTCAGTACCACTGTGTGACACATTGGACAAATGTCTTCTACTGTAGCCTCAGGCTGACCAAAGTCTTGTGAGTGGATTTGGTAGACTGAAACTGAAAGAAACACATTGTGTAACTACCTACCTACCTATCCACCCACCCTTATATGTATGTATTTGTTGTTTGTGCGCGCATACTTGTATGTTTCAACAAGTGAAAGCTGTCACTGATTGAATTTTTATTTTAATTATGTCTCTTTTTTTTTTGCTTTTTCTTGTTGACTTGCACAATTGTTCCATTGTTAAAATGTAAAGGAGGGATGGGCTTTTTTTTCACAAATTTTCATATCTGTATATTTTTACAGTGAGTAGTTTTTATAGTCGGTTGCTCTTTCTACTACTAATACCTCAATGAATGTAGGAATGGGCCGAGACAAAATGTAATACTGAATTCAAACTACGTCATACTACTACACTAGAAAATACTACTATATAGTACTACAATATAATACTATTATCTCATTTTTGTCATGATTTCCTCCAGTGATAGTCTTTCAAGTCTCTCTCTCTCTCTCTCTCTGCCTCACTAGTGTCTTCTTACTGCTATTTCTGTTTCCTGAGGCGAAGCTGGCCATTACTTGTCCATGATGCACCCACCCATTCCCACCCCCTCC
>NC_069002.1:13480758-13483177 GCF_001194135.2 Octopus bimaculoides | reverse complement strand
ATACCAGAAATCTCTTCTATTATACTGGAGACTTCTATAGAGCTCTGTTTCACTTCTGTACCAGAAGACTTCCATAAGGTCATAGAGATAGTCAGAGTGTGCGATGGAGTACTTAAGCTCAGGCTAGTCTTGCAGAATAGTATAGCAACGATTATCTCTGCCTATGCCTCACAAGCAGGCCTACCAAATGAACAGAAGGACTACTTTTATGATATTCTTCTGCAGGCTACCTCCAAGATGAGTGACAATGATCTCATCTTCATGGCTGGGGATTTCAATGGGCATGTCAGGTGGCAGCCCGGTATCTTCCATGGTGTACATGGGGGCCATGGAATTGGTTCCTGAAACGAAGAGGAAATAAGGCTACTGAAGTTCTATGATGCAAATAGCTTGTTGCTCTGCAACACCAACTTCAGGAAGCTAGCCAGTCACCTGATAACCTACCAATTATTCATTTATTCTTTTACTTGTTATTCATTTATTCTTTTACTTGTTATTCATTTATTCTTTTACTTGTTTCAGTCATTTGACTGCAGCCATGCTGGTACACTGCCTTTCGTTGAACAAATCAACCCCAGCACTTAGTCTTTGTAAGCCTAGCACTTATTGTATCGGTCTCTTTTGCTGAACCACTAGGTTACAGGGATGTAAACACACCAACATCGGTTGTCAAGTGACAAATACAGACACACAAATCACTGGACTGGCTCCTCTGCGGGTGGCACGTAAAAACCACCATTTTGAGCGTGGCTGTTGCCAGTACCGTGTGACTGGCCCTCGTGCCAATGGCACGTTAAAGCACCCACTACACTCTCAGAGTGGTTGGCGTTAGGAAGGGCATCCAGCTGTAGAAACTCTGCCAGATCAGATTGGAGCCTAGTGCAGCCATCTGGCTTGCCAGTCCTCAGTCAAATTGTCCAACCCATGCTAGCATGGAAAGCTGACATTAAACGATGATGATGATGATGATGATGATGATATACAATGGGCTTCTTTCAGTTTTCATCTACCAAATTCACTCAAGTCTACAGTAGAAAACACTTGCCCAAGGCGCCACACAGTGGGACTGAACCTAGAATCACGTGTTTGGGAAGTAAGCTTCTTATCACACAGCCATGCCTGAACCAATTATTTAATTATTTTACTTATTTCTTGCAGGCTGATTTCAATATTCTGGAAGAAACCGTAATTATGCGAAGTTTGAAGTTACCAAATGTGCTACACAGAGACACAGTAAGTTGTCATCATTGTTGTCATTGTTTAGCCCCAGGCCAGTCCTGATCAAGTCCTGTAGGTTGTCAGTGAAATGACTAAGTGGAATTCTTAGATGCATTGTTCCAGATGTTACAAGACTTCTCTGGGTGAAGACCTCAACATTGTGAACAGTCTTGTGGGTTTTTCTAAGGGGAACTTGCCATGTTCCTTTCTTTATCAAATCAAGTATATGTCAAATACAGAATGTGAGATATAAGATTATATATCAGAATAAAAATGTCTGGTACTAAAATGGTGATTAGAGGAAGAAGATAGCAGAGAACTATGGGTATTTATAGGTGGTTAGTACCAAGTGGGGTAATTACACTATACATAGTTTTAATTTTAAATTATCCTCTATTATTATTTTCAAATTTACCTATATTGGGAGGTATATATAATTTGTTATATAATTTTAGTGATATTTAATTCATATATTTAATTTAAATAACTGCATTATTAAATTTTTATTTATTTATTTATATAGTCTATTCAAGTGCTTTAGAAATAAAATTATGTGGTTATTTGATTCAGGGGTTGGGGGTTCAGTACTTCATTTTACTAAATGTAAACTTACTTCAGTGCCTACAGTTAACTCCTCATTCATCGTATGTGTTTAATAATTCATCTCTAGACTGTAGTAGTTTCATAAATTCAGTTATGCATAACAAACACATTTTATTCCCAATATTATAAGAGTGGGCTCTACCTATAATACTCCAATTAAGTGTGTACTCTCTTTTTCTAGATTTTAATTCCCATATATATTTACTTAAGCCTGTAGACTTACTTAAATTGGGATTTCAAAAGGTCTGGTAGTGTTGGGATATTCTTTTTCTAATTTCATATTTTTTGAATTATCTGAAATAGAATACCCTCATATCGATTAATCCCCCAAAATTGAATTAATATTGACTTTTATTAGGTACTTTGTACGATTTATGCATTGTTGTCTCTCAAATATTTAAAATCTACAATTAAGAGCCCTCTCTATTTTCTAAGCTTCCTAAATTCATGCTACGTTATATTCTAATCACCCAGAATTCATTGCTCTTTTAAAAAAAAAATTACGATTTATGCATTGTTGTCTCTCAAATATTTAAAATCTACAATTAAGAGCCCTCTCTATTTTCTAAGCTTCCTAAATTCATGCTACGTTATATTC
>NC_069002.1:13473198-13475156 GCF_001194135.2 Octopus bimaculoides | reverse complement strand
TATGGCCAGAATTTAACTTGCTTTAATATTTACTGCTCTATTCTTTAGAGTGTGCTTCTTTTCTGATATATGTTACATTCTGAGTTCAAATTCTGCCGAGGTTGACATTGCCTTTCATCCTTTTGGGGTCGATTAAATAAGTACCAATTACGCTCTGGGGTCGATGTAATCGACTTAATCCCTTTGTCTGCCCTTGTTTGTCACCTCAATGTTTAGCCCCCTGTGAGCAATAAAGAAATCATATATATATATATATATATATATATATGAGGAGTTTTCGTCAGGGTGACTCAGATTAATAGGTATACACTCTGAGAGCTCAAATTGGTATGTCACTAAAATTCCGGTTTGAACTGCAGTTGAAGATGTGATCTAAACCTTTCATTACATAGCTAAATTAAATTAAATGTCTTTGTCAAGTCTTGCCAAACTGTTTGCCTTTTTTTTTCTGCTTTAATCTATATATTTGTATATATACACACATATATATTCATACATGTGTGTGTGTGTGTAAATATAGATAGATAGTTGTTTATGCACACGCATGCATAGTCATATAAATACACATAGACATATGTATATTTTGAAATGTC
Source organism: Octopus bimaculoides (assembly GCF_001194135.2). Taxonomy (NCBI): domain Eukaryota; kingdom Metazoa; phylum Mollusca; class Cephalopoda; order Octopoda; family Octopodidae; genus Octopus; species Octopus bimaculoides. The sequence goes on along the minus strand of NC_069002.1, from coordinate 13,474,563 downwards.
ACATTTTATTGTAGCCATCAGATGAAGTGAAGATCTTACAAGAAACTGTCCTAGAAAAAGGTGAGATATATTTATTAAATTCATTGTCCGGTGGTGTGGGTGTGATGGTGTGTGTGTGTGTTGGGGTCTGTGACCATTGTGTGAGTGTGTCTGTGGGTGTACCTGTGTGCATGCATGCATGCATGTACTCTATGGTGGCAGTGTTGATGTGATCTCTGTATGTATCTGGGTGGATGAATCTTCATGCCCTGAGGGAGGTATTCATGTGTGCAGGTGTGTTTCTGTATGTGCGTATAGCTGTGTGCTTGTGTGATTGACTGACATACATGCATACATGTGGCATGTGCCCATGAGTATAATTATTAATGTATGAATTTGTATGTCTTCCATTGATTTAAACATAAGCATGTGCCTCTGTTTGTGTGTCTGTCTAACTGTTAAAATCTCTCAATACAGCGAAACTCACATGTAAATCTCCCAACTTAAAACCTTATTATCCCACCTGAAGAGTCTTCTTTGCACTGTGTGTTGCATCTGGTGTTATTGCATCATTCCATGCCCACAAGAGAGCAGTGCATCTTGAAGATGAAACAATTATTGTATCATCATCATCATCGTTTAACGTCCGCTTTCCATGCTAGCATGGGTTGAATGATTTGACTGAGGACTGGTGAAACCAGATGGCTACACCAGGCTCCAATCTGATTTGGCAGAGTTTCTACAGCTGGATGCCCTTCCTATATTGTGGTAATATAAAATTTTTTGTTGGTACATTCCGTCTTCTCTTTTTATCATTTTTATATATGAGGTCTGATCAATAAGTTTCTGGATTTGCCATAGTAATGAAGCTAAAGCACACACAGGGAAGCTGCTTGGCAAAGATTGATTTGAACTCTGTCTTGCATGTGCACTAAGTTTTAACTTTCTATCTCACTTCTGCTGTTTACAGCAGTGCTTGCAAGGAACATGTGTAGCATGTAATAGTCGCATTGATCATGACAGAGAAAATTGTCGTGGTGATACCTGCTCAGAGGCCTATGCAAATTTGCAGAAAGTGTATGGAGAGGAGTGTATGAGCTGCACGCAAGTGTACAAGTGGCTCAGATGTTTCCAGGATGGCCAAAAAAAAATGTTGATATTGATGAACGTTCTGGGAGACCTGCAATCAGCAGAACTGAGAAAAACATTGCAGATGTGCATGCAGCTGTGAGGGGAAATCGTCGAATCACCATCTGTGAGTTATTAGAGGATGTGCAGATTAGTTACAGTACGGTTCAGTCCATTATCACTGAAAATTTGGGTATGAGACACATGTCTGCCAAGTTTGTACCAGAACTGCTTTCATTATTACCAACATCATTACTG
>NC_069002.1:13471242-13473188 GCF_001194135.2 Octopus bimaculoides | reverse complement strand
TCCTCATCCTCCTCCTCCTCCTCCTCCTCATCATCATCATCATAACTGCCATTGCCACAATCATCATCATCATCATCATTGCTGTCATCATCTTTCTCCTCTTTGTTATCACCATTGCTGTTGTCATCATCGTTATCGTCATCATCATAATTATTATTTAAGTTTTCAGTTTCCTATCCAATAAGCAATCTCTTACCAGCATATGTCGGTATTTCAGATTTGGCTGACTTTGCACAAGTTAACCATGTGGTTGCTGGAGAACAATACAACTGGATTAAATTCAGGTGAGATGTCCATTGTTTAATAATTCTTTACAATCATAAAGTCAGGGGTCTGGGTTCTGGTTTACTTCATGTCACCTTGGGCAAATGTCTTTTGTGGACCAATAACTTAGGAGTAAAATTAAGTTGAGACTAAGCAGAAGCCTGCCATTCACACACACACACACACACACACACACAGATATATGTACACACACACACACATGCACATGTATTCGTGTCAGTCCACTATCTATTCATAGTGGACCATCCCACTTCTCACCTGGGGGCATCCACCACAACAAATTGCGAGTGAATTTGGTTGACAGAAATAGACGCAAGTGTGGCTGTGTGGTTATCCCAGCTGCAGAAATGTTAGCATGCTGGGTGAAACATTTACTGGTATTTCGTCTGTCTTTACATCCTGAGTTCAAATTCCGCCAAGGTTGATTTTGCCTTTCATCCTTTCGGGGTCGATAAATTAAGTACCATTTGCATACTGGGATCGATCTAATCGACTGGCCCCCACCCCCAAAATTTCGGGCCTTGTGCCTAGAGTAGAAAAGAATAATATCCAGTTGGTTTATTGCTACTCTTGATTTATTATTACAAAAGTATAAAACTGTGTCAGGGGTATAGAATTTATATATACACCCTGATTTTCTTCCTTTCTCTTTTTTTTTCCCCCTTTTTTAAAATCTATATTTACTTCCAACATTGTAATCTCCTTTCTTCCTTGTTCTTTATTCTTCCAGTAATATTGGACCTGGTGCCTATTTCCTACTTGGACCACTGGCTTGGTCAGAGCGGCATTTTATCAATCATTTTTCTGAGAATCTAATCCAAAATGGGTTCCAGATGATGGTCTGCCCTGAAATATTTAAAGCTGTTGTTGTGGTAGGTGACAGTTGTTTGTTTTTGTTTTTTCTTGTTGTTTATGAAGACATCTAATATTAAGTGTCAGGTAGAGTTTTAGATTTTTCTATTGTTGTGTCAACATCCTTTTTTCTATGATTCAGTTCCCCCACTCCCACCCGCTATGATTCAACCCCACCCCTGTGATTCAACACCCTTTGCTATGTTAGCAAAAGAACATATCAAACAAATAAGGAAACATCTACATTACTGAATGTGTCCTTTTTTTTTAAGACAATGTGATTTGTGGAAGATTTAGCTGCTATTTCTAACAGATCTAGTGACCACATAAAGGCTCCATTACTGTTTCCTAATTAATATTTCTTGTATGTTGTAGGAAAGTTGCATTTCTGCTTGTAATTTTGTGCAATATATCAGTTTAATGTTAGTGATATATACATCAGTAATATATACATGTATTAGATATTCCAAGTCTTCACCTGACCAGGTCCAGCTTCTCACACCTCCCCTACAATGTTTTTCTAAAATTAAACAATCACATTGTCAAAATCTCAGAACTATAAGATAATACATGATTAAATTCTAACAGTCATCATCATCATCATCATCATCATCTGTTTTCCATGCTGGTATGGGTTAGATGGTTTGACAGGAACTGACCAACTGAAGAGCTGTTCAGGCTCCATGTCTGTTTTGGCATGGTTCCTAGGACTGGCAAAACAGACATGGAGCCTGAACAGCCCTTCAGCTGGTCAGTTCCTGTCAAACCATCCAACCCATACCAGCATGGAAAACGGACGTTAAATGATG
>NC_069002.1:13469733-13470553 GCF_001194135.2 Octopus bimaculoides | reverse complement strand
CTCCAGCATGGCCGCAGTCAAATGACTGAAACAAGTAAAAGAGTAAAAGAGTAATGTGAATAAATAAGCACTACATTTGACAGAGTAATCAGAAAGTTAGAGTTAATCTTTTTTTTTTTTCTTCTCTTTCTCTTTTTCTTCAGGAGGGATGTGGAGTTGACATCACCGATACTGGAAAGGTAAAGTAAATTTTGTTTGATGTTTATTTTATGTATGATGCATACTGACATGTATGTGTACATGCCTGCATATGAGGGAGTGCCGAAAAGTTCCTGGCTTTAGGTAAAAGAAAATACTGGAGGAACCCATTGACCCAATTTTCTGACTTGTCCGATGGCAAGCAGGTGTCGATGAATGGTTGAATGACCAAATCCAGGCTTCTCTGTTATTTCCTCAACAGTTACAATGGGATTTTCTTCCATCAGGATTTGCAGGACATCCTCGTCGAGCTCTGCAGATTTTCCAGGACTAGGCTCGTCTTCTAGGCTGTAGTTTCTGGCTCGGAATTTCTGGAACCACTACTGACACTGGCTTATGCTTATTGTCCAATCCCCATATACTGCATTTAATATTTCTCACACTTTCTGTTGTGTTGTTGTCTTTATTGCACTCATAAAGCAAAATATGCTTCTTTGTCACTTCCATTAAAGCTTTGAAAAAATAACTGTTAAAATTGAACTGCACTCTTCAAAACTTGCACTAAAAATAAGTGCAAGGTGAAATTACTACCTGCTTTTAGTTCATGCAATTGAAAAACCGCATTATTTATGGGATGACCCTATATATATATATATATATATATATATATATATATATTTGT
>NC_069002.1:13467347-13469433 GCF_001194135.2 Octopus bimaculoides | reverse complement strand
ACACACACACACACACACACACACACACACGCACACACACACACACACACACACACACACACACGCACACACACACGCACACACACACGCACACATACGAAACAATAACTGAGAATACAGGAACTGGTACATCTTCAAATTTTTCTTTTAATTTTAACAGCTAAATTATACAGCTTAATTAGTTAAAACAACTAATATGTATTTCTGCTGCATATGCAGCCTATAATATTCTGTTGTGCACCTTCATTTAGCAAACTAAATTTATTTATGCATGGCAAGCAAGCTTATTTCTTTGTTCTACTATAGTTGTAGATACAGAAGGCAAGTGATGTTGAAATCTGATATGGGTATAAAATTTACTTTGTAATCTGACCTATAGTAACCTTAGTTTCAGGGTGAAACTGAGAGTTTTATACACTAAATTAGGTTAAGTATATCTTAGTGTTCTCATATAACTTCATCTATGTATTAAAAGAGATTGAATAAAAAATAGATTAAATTTAATTAAATTAATTGAAGGAATTCTGTCATATACTTAAGAAGTCACTTGTTAATTGAGTTGTAGATTATATAAAAGCTAGTGTGTCCTATATGTGTTGCTATGATTTATAAAAGACATATTTTAAGCTTGTGATAATATCAATAACTAATTGAAAGTTAAACTAGGTATTTTCCCAACATTTACTCCTTAAATTCAGACACCTTCCCTTTCCGTAGTGGATATTATCCTATCCAACACCTGCATGGAAGCATTTAACTGTTTTCCCATACAGGTACAGATGTCTCAAGGCCTGTTCCAGTCTACTGTTAAGCAATTGGTGTTTTGATGTAAAACTCTGGTAAATTTCCTCTATGCACAAGTTATATCTTTTTGTCCTGTTATATAAGGTACAGTTGTGTTAATTTTTTCCTCAGAGCTCTTACAGTACTTGCCATGACAATTTATCCCTATATACTCATCATGTGTGTGTATCTGTATATATATATTTAACGTAAATTGAAAACAGAACACAAAGTATATCATGGTACACGTGTCTCAAGCTTTATACACAAACTGTCATTATATCAGTATATATTGTTGATATAAAGGATGGTTTAAAGCTATCTTCAGCCGCAAACATTTTCAGTCCCAACATTACATCACAAAGAAAAAAGTAAAAGAGAGAGAAAAAGGAAAAGTCCACTTAGTATTATCCATTATAATGGGTTTATCCTTTAAACTGTTATATCTGCATAAATGTTTGTTGGATTTCAGAAATCTGCCCATACTGTACCACAATTCAGCATAGAGTGAATGATAAATAGATTGGATTGTATTTAACTAGCGTATATATATATATTCTCATCCAAAATGGGGATGAGCAACAATACTCCTATGTGGCACACTTGAACAATTGTGATGATCTCTTCACATGAAACCATTGGTTGCCTTGTTAACCTACAAATAAAATGTGTGTGTATGTATATGTATAGAATGGTTGAAATAGTGAAAGTTGTATCACTGAAGATGTGTTGTGGCTTAGTTCCATTTCCAAGGTTTGGAATCATTTTACACTTTTTTTTTTGTAACAAACTTTCTTAATTTTTAAGATGTTTTATTGATAAAATAAAGATTAATCATAACCTTTAACTTCATCATTTATTTTATTTTAGAATTATTGTTGAGCCACACCTGGCCAAGTACATTAAGTGTTACTCTACAAGCCAATGGGATGCCAGTTCAATTTTCATCATAATTCTCCAATCCATTAATTGCTTATAGGGACACTGTATTTCATTATACTACCATAATATACTACCAAGTATATTAAAGGCTTATGTCAATACTGTGTCCCACCTGTGTTAACAGTGCAATTAAATCACTTTTGAAAGTTATTTCTAGAGATTTTCTATAGAAATTAGAGCCAGCGCTTAGGTGTAATTTGGGCGATCATTCGATAGTAGTGCGCTAATTGCCAACCAGTAGTCAGCTTTCCCTGCTGATTGTCAACCAGTAGTCAGCTGGTCAACATGTCTTTGTTTACATCAATTCCGCAATTTCTATAAAGAAAGAGGGAAAGGGCATTAGTCAGCAGGTAGCAGACAG
>NC_069002.1:13462853-13465353 GCF_001194135.2 Octopus bimaculoides | reverse complement strand
TCCCAGACCGGGCGTTGTGAGTGTTTATTGAGCGAAAACACCTAAAGCTCCACGAGGCTCCGGCAGGGGATGGTGGCGAACCCTGCTGTACTCTTTCACCACAACTTTCTCTCACTCTTACTTCCTGTTTCTGTTGTGCCTGTAATTCAAAGGGTCAGCCTTGTCACACTGTGTCACGCTGAATATCTCTGAGAACTACGTTAAGGGTACACGTGTCTGTGGAGTGCTCAGCCACTTGCACGTTAATTTCACTAGCAGGCTATTACTTTGATTGGATCAACTGGAACCCTTGACGTCGTAAGCGATGGACTCCCAATAATAGCTGTTTAGAGAGTTCAAACCAGTTAATTTAATTGATGTATAGCCATGTAGAGAGATCAAACCAGTCAATTTATAGCTGACTACAGAGATCAAAGCAGTTGACAGCTGGTTAATGAGACTAGGTTAGTTATCAAAAATTGGTTATTGGGGTGTAACCAGGTGGTGTTGATCTAACAACTAAAGGATCAACACTTCTATTCCCTTCATAATTCCCCTACCATATTTGGTGGGTCAAGCCAATTGATCTAGTTCTATTGTCTATTAGCCCCAGATCAGCTTTGATCAAGCAGAGCTTTTGATCAAAATCGTTCTAATCCTGAGAATGCAGTTATATTTATTTTTTGGATATAGTGTATCTTGGACTACATTATTATCTGACATGTCCTATTTCTTTTAAGACTGTAAAGTGTAATTTGAGGAAGGTTTGGTTGCTGTTCTAACAATTTGAGTGACTGCATGGTACTCCCTTGTTAGTTCATAAGTCATTCTATTGGTTTTGACATCATTGACATATAATTCCAGGTCAACAGATTTGCAGATATATATATATGATATGTCGATAGTTATCTACTCGACTTGGTGTGACCTACCAGTCTATTGTTCTACATATACTTTCACTCTTCTGAGTTCAAGGCTAGACTTCACACTCTGATATGTACTGATGAATTGTAGGAACACATTGGATCATAGGTCAACTGGATCAGAGCTGACCTGGGGCTGAAACAACAACAATAACAAAGATTAGAATGTTGTTTATGAAATGCTTAATCCTTTTGGAATGATCTGGCACCGTCATAATCTTTCATCACACAGCCATGGCAGGGATGGGAAATTGAGTATGGTCAGATGTAATGTTTTTCGTCATTATATAAGTTACATAGGTCAGTGAATTGGAGAGGATGTGTGTGAGACAGAGATGAGAGGTTATTGAATAGACATGAGAGGAAGCAGATGGAGATTAGCAGGTATGAAAGGGACAAAAGAAGGCTCAAACTTCCATAGAAAAATTTAAACTATTTTCTTTTCTCTTTGTCTTTTAGTTGTATCCAGTTGTGCCAACATGGGTTTATATAATACATCACAAACAACCAAGGTGAGATATTTTGTATTTACAGACCAGGCATCTCCTCTGTTATGGAAGCTTTACATCTCTGAAAATCTTACTATAATGTGGAGTTCTGGTACCATTGTGGAACCAATTTTACCATTGACTTTCATGGTATTAGAAAAATCAATGAACATAGAAATAAGTTTGTGGCATGGAATTCCATGTTACAAGATTTTCAGAAAAATAGTATTTTCATAACACGGGAGATTTCTTTATGTCATAACTATGTCTTGCTACTTCGAGGTTTCATTTTCATTTTCAGATCCTTCACACTGGACTTTTGGTATTTGCTGCTAATGTTGTTGTTGCTAATGCCCCCTTGAACCCTAAATGGGATGACCTGTGGTTGAAGACATTCCATTGGTGATACTGTGTGTCACCAATTATTATAATCCTTCATCATGTCATTTATGAAGTGTAACATCTTGAAATCAGTTTTCACAACCTAGTCTTCCTCTGTCCTTTTCTTCCACAGGTTACACAGGTCACTTTGAGTGCTCAATACTTTCTTTATGCAACTCTAATCTGCCATGCACATTATGTGTTCATACCAGCATAATCTTTTCTCATGATGTTATATCTGGTTCCTTTTATATCTCAGTTTTTCTCTTAGGTCACTAATAAACTGAAGAACATCAACAACATGGACAGGCAAGATTTGTATATATGGGCAATGGCAGGTCTTTCACAAAGAGCCTTATCTTTGATCCAGATATGGTCAACTCTGATCAATGGAGCCATTAGAATATATGTTAATATATATTAAATATTATTTCCTATTATTTGATCCAAGTATTTCTCAGTCCCATATTGTTGATTATTATGTTTAATACCACATAATAATAAATTAATAGTTATTGTAATCATCATCATCATCATCATCATCGTTTAACGTCCGCTCTCCATGCTAGCATGGGTTGGACGATTTGACTGAGGACTGGTGAAACCGGATGGCAACACCAGGCTCCAGTCTAATTTGGCAGAGTTTCTACAGCTGGATGCCCTTCCTAACGCCAACCACTCAGAGAGTGTAGTGGGTGCTTTTACGTGTCACCCGCACGAAAACGGCCA
>NC_069002.1:13461417-13462757 GCF_001194135.2 Octopus bimaculoides | reverse complement strand
CGATCTTACTTGGCTTGCCGGGTCTTCTCACGCATAGCACATTTCCAAAGGTCTCGGTCAGTAGTCATCGCCTCGGTGAGGCCCAATGTACGAAGGTCTTGCCTCACCACCTCAGCCCAGGTCTTCCTGGGCCTACCTCTTCCACGGGTTCCCTCAACTGTTAGGGTGTGGCACTTTTTCACGCAGCTATCCTCATCCATTCTCACCACATGTCCATACCAGCGCAATCGTCTCTCTTGCACACCACAACTGATGCTTCTAATGTTCAACTTTTCTCTCAAGATACTTACACTCTGACGGGTATTCACATTGACATTACACATCCAACGGAGCATCAAATACTATTTGTAACAATGTTTAATAACATGTAATAATGGTTTCATCATCATTATCATCATCATTTAACATCTGTTTTCCATACTGGCATAGATTGGGTGGCTTGACAGGAACTGGTAAGCCAGAGAGCTGCATCAGACTCTAATTGTCAGCTTCGGCATGGTTTCTATGGCTGAATGCCTTTCCTAATGCCAGCCACTTTAGAGAGTGTTCTGGGTGCTTTGTACATGACACCAGCATGGGTGATTTTTACGTGGTACTAGCACGAATGGTTTTTAATGGTGCCAACACATGATATATAAAATGTTTGTCTTTAAAATAAAGATCATTTTTCCATTCTTTCATCCAACTATTAATTTCTGTCCCATATTAGTGCTTATCATATCTAATGACAACAATTTCAAAATTATTTTTTACAGTGTGAGGTTTGCTCTGTATGCCATGATGACACTATGGCTGATAATCAATTCCAGCAATTCCTTACCATGATTTGGAACTTTTATTCTGATCTAAACCTTCCTGTCAGGTAAAATTTTTTATGCTGTTAACTTCATTTTTCTCTGTTTTACACTTAAAACATTGAAGATAATGTTCCAGTATTTGGTCTTTGTTCTGATGGTAAAAACAAACTTTGGAACATCTAAAGAACTATATGTCCCCCAATCTGCTTGACAATCATCTTTTAGTTCCCTATTTCTACATATAGTCCCTTTCTCTAGACTAGGTTCCAACCGAGAACCCATTTTTCGGATGCTGAATTTCTTCATTCTTAACTGTTTTATTACCATTCTAATAAAAAACACTGCGTGTGTTTTTGAATTATTTTTTAATATAATGTAGGCACATGCATGGTTGTGTAAGAAGAAGTTCTGGGTTCGCTTTCACTACTAGGCACCTTGGGTGTCTTCTACTATAGCCTTGGGCCAACCAAATCCTTGCGAATGGAATTGGTAGAACTGAAAGAAGTTCATCATATATGTGTGTGTATGTATATATATATATAT
>NC_069002.1:13460379-13461219 GCF_001194135.2 Octopus bimaculoides | reverse complement strand
ATATATAATGTATATATATATAATGTATATATATATATATATAATGTATATATATATATATATATATATATATTTGTGTTTGTGTGTGTGTGTTTGTCCCCAACTACTGCTTCCACTTGACAATTAGTGTTGGTGTGTTTACATCCCCATAAGTTAGTGGTCTGGCAAAAGAGACCGATAGAATAAGTACCAGGCTTTAAAAAAATGAGTACTGGGCTCAATTTGTTTGATTAAAATTCTTCTAGGTGGTGCCTCAGCATGGTCGCAGTCTAATGACCAAAACAAATAAAAGATAAAAGACGATAAAAAAAAAAGGAATTTTGAGCTATGTAGTGTTGATGCAAGTTTTTCTTTCAGGTTGTTGCTGCTCCCTGCTTCACAGTTACATGTTTCTGAAAGTAAGAAGGCTATTATAGAGATGTGGGCCCCATCACAACAACAATATCTAACGGTAATCTGTCTTGTATTATATTATTCCATAATTGTATTTGTCTGTATATAATAATGGCACTCTGTCGGTTACGACGACAAGGGTTCCAGTTGATCCGATTAACGAAACAGCCTGCTCGTGAGATTAACGTGTAAGTGGCTGAGCACTCCACAGACATTTGTACCCTTAACGTAGTTCTCAGGGATATTCAGCATGATACAGTGTGACAAGGCTGGCCCTTTGAAATACAGGTACAACAGAAACAGGAAGTAAGAGTGAGAGAATGTTGTGGTGAAAGAGTACAGCAGGGTTTGCCACCATCCCCTGCCAGAGCCTCATGGAGCTTTAGGTGTTTTCACTCAATAAACACTCACAACGCCTGGTCTGGGAATCGAAACCGCGATCCTACG
>NC_069002.1:13458454-13459744 GCF_001194135.2 Octopus bimaculoides | reverse complement strand
ATGGTGTAGTGGTTAAGAGCGCGGGCTACTAACCCCAAGATTCTGAGTTCGATTCCAGGCAGTGAATGAATAATAATAATAATAATAATGATAGTAATAACAACAACAACAACATCGAAAAATACCTTAGGAATGAGAACCCAGGTTCGAAATTTCCCCAAGACACCTGATGAAGGCTGGAGGGTATATCAGCCAAAACGTTGTGTTAACAACAAACAAGATGAGGACAAATATCCGTCAAATGTAAATAATGTACACGATTCCTCATCTCTTAAATATAGAACTGTACACAATAATATCCAATATATTGTTGTTTATGTAAGATGAGGGTTTGTAATTTGAGTCAGCTTTCTAGCATATCTAGTGACCTTGCAGAGGCTTTTCATTGTCATGTTGCTTTTTGTTTGTGTTTGTCTTAATTAAAATAATTGACATTAAAAAAGATTGTTATATTTTCATTAACTTGACTTAATCAGTTTTGTTTCTAATTTCCAGGTGGCCTCAGTCTACCTGACTGGGACATATATAGGTGAGAGGTTAATGATATCAAGCTCTTCTACACAGGACAAAGTTGCACACATGGTTAGTACAGCTCAGTACTTGTATATGTTGTAGACTATATTATGTGTTGTGTTGCCAGTATTATATACTATATATATATATATATATATATATATATCTGTGTCTGTGTGTCTTTGTATCTGTGTTTGTCCCCCGTCACTGCTTGACAACCAGTGTTTGCGTTTATGTCCCCATAACTTAGTGGTTCGGCAAAAGAGATCGATAGAATAATTACCAGGCTTTAAAAGAAATTAATCCTGGGAAAATTATTTGACTAAAAACCCTTCAAGGCAGGGCTCCAGCATGGCCACAGTCAAATGACTAAAACAAGTAAAAGAATGAAAGAATATATATGTATGGATTTGAGATGGAGACTGAAAGAAGTCCATTGCTATGTACATCATCATCATCCTCATCGTTTAATGTCCGCTTTCCATGCTGGCATGGGTTGGACGATTTGACTGAGGACTGGTGAACCAGGTGGCTACACCAGGCTCCAATCTGATTTGGCAGAGTTTCTACAGCTGGATGCCCTTCCTAATGCCAATGGCCACGCTCGAAATGGTGTATTTTACGTGCCACCTGCACAGGAGCCAGTCCAGCAGCACTGGCAACGATCTCACTCGAATGTCTATACACGTGCCACTGGCACAAGTGCCAGGAAGGCGACACTGGGCACAGGTGCCATCACGATTTCGCTTATGTACATATATATGTATGTATATATAT
>NC_069002.1:13446340-13458324 GCF_001194135.2 Octopus bimaculoides | reverse complement strand
TATATATATATATATATATATATATATATATATATATATATGTGATATTTGTAAAATGGCACTCCGTTGGTTATACAATGACAAGTATCGCAGGCTTGAGCATGTACCCTTAACATTGTCCACAGGGAGATGACAAGGCCAGCCCTTTGAGTTACAGGTATAACCCATTTTCATCTACTGAGAGGAATAGAGCAATGTGAAATAAAGTGTCTTACTCATGGACACAACATGCGCCAAAAATTGAACTCATAATCTTATGATTATGAGCCAAATACCCGAATCATTAAGCGACATGCCTTGATGATAGTTGTAACTGATTGTCACTATCATACAAACAATGTCACACTCTGTGAGAACATGTCTGACCATGGGAAAATAGAACCTCGCTTGGAAAGAGGTGAGGGTTAGTGACAGGAAAGGCATCCGGCTTAAGAAAATCTGCCTCAGTAAAATTACTTCATACCATGTATGCATGGAAAAGGGGATATTAAATGATGATACTGATGATGGTAAAATGATAGCTGGCTTTGATGATGCACAGATAGACTGTAAGAGAACACCAGTATAATAATGAAAGTAACTGAAGACAACAATTGTGTGTGTATGTGTGTATGCATGCGTGTGTTAATGTAAGTTCAACGTTTTCTTTGTTGCTTTCTTGAAAGTGTACGTATATGAATGAAACGATCTGATGACCGTCTTAGCATGACACAAGACAAAGCCCATTTGTTGACCGTTCAACAGTTGTGTTGACAGCCATATTTTAACATTGGTTAGGTTTGTTAAGGTGACAACAGTAGTGGTGATTGATAGGTGGTGGGCAGGTGATACTACTGCTGCTGCTGTTGTTGTTTTTGTTGTTGAGGTCAATGATTGCTATAATTGTTTTTTTGTTTGTTTGTGAAATAATTGTTCCTAATTGTAATATAATAGTTGTTAGGTGTGGTTGTGTGGTAAGAAGTTTGCTTCCCAACTTCATGGTTCTGGGTTCAATCCCACTGTGTGGCACCTTGGGCAAATGTCTTCTACTATAGCCTTGGACCAACCAAAGCCTTGTGAGTGAATTTAGTAGGCAGAAGCTGAAAGATGTCTGTTGTATATATGCATATATATATATATATATATATATATGTATATATGTATATATATCTATGTTTGTGTGTCTTTGTGTCTGTGTTTGTCCCCCACCGGTGTTTGACAGCTGGTGTTGGTGTGTTTACATCCCTGTAACTTTGCAGTTCACTAAAACAGACTGATAGATTAAGTACCAGGCTTAAAAGAAAAATAAGTACTTGGGTTGCTTTATTCAACTAAAATTCTTCAATGTGGTGCTCTAGTATGGCCATAGTCAAATGACTGAAACAAGTGTAAGATAAAAAATGAAAAAAAATTACATTGTCGTTTCTTTAATCCCAGTTAGGCTAATCTAGTTGACCCAGGATCAAAACGAAAGACATTCTGGTCATGACCATCCTGTCTTAATTTCAAATAAAGGATAACTAAGTTCTGTGTGTCTGCTGTCTCCTTTTTTTTTTTTTTTTCTTAAGTCTAGATGTGATTCAAGAGGGATTTGACTGCTATTTCTACCAAGTTGTTGGTATGAGTTTTTAATTCAGCCCCAGGTCAACCCGAAATTAAGTAAACTTATGGTAAAAAGCATCCCAGCTGTTACCATCTCATATGCTTAAGTGTACCTAGGGTTACATTATCAAATTTGTCATTTCCTTTTCTAAGATGCTAGAGTGTGATTTGAGCTGGCAATACAGAGACATATGTAATGGTGGTTTTAAAATGTTGTTTATTCCCAGATCAACCTTGATAAATTAGCTATTTACTGATTAAACTGGTTGTATCGAAACCGAGCCTGCAGAAAAGAAATGACAGCCAACAGACTGGATTCAACGTATAGGTGTGACCTCTGCAAACAAGACTACCACTCTCGCATCAGTCTCTACAGCCACAGGAGGCGTTTCAAAAACTGAATAGACAACTCAACGGATGAACCAACAAAGGAGCTACTATGTAGTCACTTGAACTTGTAAAAACAACAGCCAAATATCTCTCAAATCCCACAATTTCAGGTTAAAATATGCCTGTAACAAAGAAGATAGCAATACAACTTTGACAAGTGTAACCATTTAGTTTTCAGATTAAAAAAGTGCCAATCTCTAACTGTAGAGAGAATCACTTGACATAGTTTGTCTTTTGTGATGTATCTGCATTAAGTATAATACACAGATGACTATTTTAATCTAATACTGCTTCTGTTGCATATGAAAGACTTAACTGAGTCTATATTTAAACCTAATTTGATGTGATTTTCCATTTGTGAATGTTTCCTTATCCCTAAACCATTTACCAAAATTGTGCTAAACTGGGGGGAAAAAAAGGTAACTTTACTCTATTCCCAATATTTCACATCAGTTTTGTATCTGATCAATATTAACCAGTGCTGGTACTCCAAAAGTGCATCTGGAATTTTGATTCTTTGTCAGTTTGCTAGAGATACCACTGGACTTGCTTTCTACCCATCATTCATTGGAGATTCCTGCATTATATATTGTTTATCGTTGGTTTCCTGCACTATAAGTTATTGTTGCTTTCTTGCATTATCTTTTACAACACCGTAACTAAAGGAATCAAGTCTTTAGAGTCTTTGGTTGCATTCTACTCTTTCTTTAATAAATGTATTTCCTAGAAAACCAGTATTTTGAATGTGATCAGTAGCTACAGCTGGGATTGAATTAATATATCTAACTTTCTATATGTAGGTACATGCAGATCTTCTTGACGTCTCCAGAATGCTGGCATTTTTGATAGAACATGGAAAGATTGGTGAGAATGAGGTAAGTTCCTTCTTCGTTTTATTACTTATTTTGATCTGACTTGAGTTCTTATGAAATGGATGATTTCAACCTTAAGCAGCTTGAGTAGTTTTAGTAAACTGGCAAAAATAAAACAAGTACATCTTCTATTGTTGGCACTCTGTCGGTTACGACGTCGAGGGTTCCAGTTGATCAGATCAACGGAACAGCCTGCTTGTGAAATTAACATGCAAGTGGCTGAGCACTCCACAGACACGTGTACCCTTAACGTAGTTCTCGGGGATATTCAGCGTGACACAGTGTGACAATGCTGACCCTTTGAATTACAGGTACAACAGAAACAGGAAGTAAGACTGAGAGAAAGTTGTGGTGGAAGAGTACAGCAGGGTTTCACCACCATCCCCTGCCGGAGCCTCGTGGAGCTTTAGGTGTTTTTCGCTCAATAAACACTCACAACACCCGGTCTGGGAATCGAAACCGCGATCCTATAACCGCGAGTCCGCTGCCCTAACCACTGAAACTGATACTCCTTACATTAAAGGATGATCATTAATAACATTTTTCACAAGTTTTCCATACAAGTATATCACTAATTTTCCCTGTCTTTTGTCATCTCTTTTGTGGAGTCTAGTCTCTTGAGATCTATCTTTGTTACTTTTCATCTTTTCGTTGTTGTTTCTCTTCTGTAGCTGTCTTTCACCCAGCATCCATTGTCCATTAATATTGTAGGATATCTGGATGTGACATTAATAAATGATGGCTCACAGTCACATCTGAATATCTCAAACCCACTACTGTATCCTAAGCTTTATCCAGCCACACTGTAAGCAACCTTAGAAGTTTTATGGAGAGATGTGTCCTCTTCAACAAATTCACTGGTTTAGTGTACTTTCTTACCTCCACTCCTAGAAAGCTACACACCTCAGACAAACCTACCAGTCTGCTATAAACTCCTTCTCTTCCTCTCTCCACCTCCAAAGCTCCCTACTTCTTTTGTGAGCCCCAGCAACAGCATTGTAGAGAGAAGGCAGGAGCAAGATAGTGAAGTTAACCCAACTCAGGGAACTGTACTCTGAATAAATTTTGTATGGAGGAGATGCAAACTCTGCAAAATACAGCAATGGTCACTTGTCTGAATAAAAATAGATGCAGTGTAGAAGTGAGACTTTATTCCTGACAAATGAATCACTCTTGTGCTGTCAGCATGATTGCATACTCACAGTCCATATTGTAAAGTGGTTTGTGATAGAAAGGGTATCCATACCAGAATCATAGCAGTTACATATACATTGAAAACCCCTAATAGTATATATAGGGACTGACACTTACTATATTAGAGCTGAAGACCGTGGGACGGTCAAGTGGGGAACATCATGACTGAAACATGTAAAAGAATAAAGAAAGAATATGTTTCAAAAATCAATTAAGGTTCATATTTTTCAGTGTACAGAGCCACAGCTAAATTAGCCTTGTTTATATAGAGGTTATATATAGAGGTTGTATATAGAGGTTATATATATTATAATATATATATCTGCTATAGAGGTTATATATATTATAATATAAATACTGTGATATTGTGTGACAGGACACTGATATTAAATGAAGTGTTGACACTTAAGGTGTGAAAATTAGTGGCCCCAGTTTCCTGTTGCTACTGTAATCATTGAGTATATAAACAGATTAGCTGCTTGTTTCTCTGCAATTGGTCAAATTGGTGTAGATGTCTCTGATGAGATTCTAATAAGATTCAAAAGTCAATTAAGGTTGTTCATTTCTTTTCAGTCTGTGGGAAAATAGCTAAATTAACCCTGTTGTATATCCACTATATAGGTTACATATATGTATATATATATATTGTTTTATTCTTTTCTGAACAAGGTCTTTAGTTGAACAAATTGACCCCAGGACTTATTCTTTGTAAGCCTAGTACTTATTCTATCGGTCTCTTTTGCTGAACCGCTAAGTTACAGAGACGTAAACGCACCAACTTCAGTTGTCAAGCAATGGTGGGGGGGACAAACATATATTTATATATATATATATATATATATATACACACATGCATACATACATATGTGTGTGTGTGTGTGTGTGTGTGTGTGATGAATTTCTTTCAGTTTCTGTCTATCAAATCCACTCGCAAGACTTTGGTTCGCCCAAGGCTATAGTAGAAGACATTTGCCCAAGGTGACATACAGTGGGACTGAACCCAGAACCATATGGTTGGGAAGCAAGCTTCTTACCACACAGCCACGCCCGCCTGTGCCTGTGTGTGTGCGTGTGTGTAATGGCTACAGGCTTTCTAAGCTATGAGTAAACCACTATACTTGACATTCATCAACCCGAAAAAAGCTTTTGACAGAGTACCACACTCTCTCGTCTGGTGGTTAAAGAAAACTAGTGTTAGATTAAATGTTTATGAGAACCCTGCAAGTCATGTACAGAGATACCAGCAGCAAGTTGAGAGTTAGAAATGAGTTCAGTGAGGTATGTACAGGTAGGTCTCCATTAAGATTTAATTCACATGTCTAAGGTTTACCAGAATCTCTTTAATCTCCTCACCTCCACCATACTAGAAACTTCATAACTTATAGTATTCCTAAAACAACAGACTGCTCTTGTAGCTACCCATATTCCACATTCTGCTTATTTCAGATTCTCTAAGATATGTTGGGATTTTGTTCCAGATTATCTTCAGTTACTTTTGTCTTAATATGGTTTCTATTGTATATGCTACCTTCATGTCTTCTTATTCATTTGGTGTTGTGATTTTTGTTCTGCTTTATAGTTCAGTTTGTTTATTCAATGAAAGCTTTTCTACTTCTTTCTTTTATTTTTCTCCGAAATCTTTCCGCATTTTCTTTATTTGGTGAATTGTATTTCGTGAATTTGTATTGTTAAATTCTATTTTATTTGAATTGATTGATTTTCCATGCTTTACACATCACCTGTTGACAATATTTATTTTGTGATTTTAAGATCCTGTTTCTGTTGAATTTTCAACTTTCTATATAATTCCCTTCCTTTGTTTCAGATTTTAGTTATGTCTCTTGTGTTGTGATTTATCTCCTGTTAAATCTTTTCTTTTGAAACAGGATCTATTTTAGGTTTTCAGTTTTTTTTTCATTTTCACAGACCAAAATTACGACAACTACAAATTTCATGGGAAAAGCACAAGAGCACATACATGAGTTATACTTAGCATGTTATAGGGTGAGCAGGTGAGAAGATCTGACCATAGGAGAGACCCCCCCCCCAACCACCACTACCATACATACTCTGTGACTGTTGCCAAAATTCCACCAACCAATGAAAAGCAGGTGGAAAATGGGGCATCAGAAGATAAGCTAATTTAAGAGGAGGTCAACATATTTTCACCTAGTTGAAATGTATCATCATCATTAGCATCATCATCCTTTAGCGTCCACTTTATGTGCTGGCATGGGTTAGACAGTTTGACCGGAACTGGTAAACCATGGCACAGGTGCTTTTACATGCCACCAGTAATGTGACACCGGCATCAGCTATGAAGGACCTAATTTTGACTACATAGTGAATGAAGTAATGAGTCAAGTAGTGGACCAAGTGGTATGGCTGACCGAATTGATCACTTACTCAGTTCATGGAGAATAATGTAAGAAATAAACATAGTGGTCTCAGAGAACCTAATTGACCATATACTCTTTTACTCTTTTACTTGTTTCAGTCATTTGACTGTGGCCATGCTGGAGCACCGCCTTTAGTCGAGCAAATCGACCCCAGGACTTATTCTTTGGAAGCCTAGTACTTATTCTATCGGTCTGTTTTGGCCGAACCGCTAAGTTACGAGGACGTAAACACACCAGCATCGGTTGTCAAGCGATGTTGGGGGGACAAACACAGACACACAAACATACACAGACACACACACATATATGTATATATATATATATATATATATATATATATATATATATATATATATATATATATATATATATATATATATATATATATATATATACATATATACGACGGTCTTCTTTCAGTTTCCGTCTACCAAATCCACTCACAAGGCTTTGGTTGGCCCTAGGCTATAGTAGAAGACACTCGCCCAAGGTGCCACGCAGTGGGACTGAACCCAGAACCATGTGGTTGGTAAGCAAGCTACTTACCACACAGACACTCTTACGCCTGTGATGAATGAGATAATGAGTCAGGTAGTGGAGCAAGAAGTATAGCTGAGACTAATTGATCACTTGCTCAGTTCGTGGTGAATGATATAAGAAATAAACTTAATAATGAGTTCTGTTGTGGACCAAGTGGTGGAACTGAGCCCTTACATGGTACATACACTTATCTTTTATTTTGTTGTGATTTGAAGAGACAATGCTTAGACTCCAGCAAAAATATAGACACAGAAACCAGGAAATTATTTACTGTAAAATAAATAGGTCTGTATTGATGATAGTGGTGGTGTGGGGGGAGGTCACTTTATAAATGTAAAATGATGTGGGGTGGTGGTGGTGGGAAAAGGAAACTAAAAGTGCTAACATAACTAATGTATCTTTAATGAACAGAGTTGTGTGTGGTGACCGCATATACTGAGTATGAATTATACAAGAGGGTACTGGAAAGTTACTGGCTTTAAGGGTATTGTGAAAGGTTTTGTAGTGGCTGAAGTGACATGCCATGATGTAGCTGACTACCAAATGTAGTGTGTAGATGTAACACTTGAAGGTTCTCATGTCGGAGTAACCAGTGAAGAACATTGAAGAATCAACACCAAGAAGGAAGAAATATTATTCACATATATTTATTCGTTTGCCGACAAGTGGTTAGAGAGACAGCAGTAATTGTAGTGACAGTGACAAAAAGGTTGGCTCGTTGGTTGGTAGTTGATAGTGTAGAAGTTGCTGTCAGAGTGAAAGAGTAAGGAATACACGGTGCTGACAAGAGAGGAAGAAAGGATAAAGGTGGCATCATCTTTCTTGTATGTCTAGTGAAATATGAAGGGAAGTGTTGCTCCTTGGTCATAGCTGACACAAAACAGGAAAAGATAGGAAATGCTCTCATCATCATCATCATCATCATCATCATCATCATCATCGTCGTCGTCGTTTAACGTCCGCTTTCCATGCTAGCATGGGTTGGACGATTTGACTGAGGACTGGTGGAACCCGAAGGCTACACCAGGCTCCAATCTGATTTGGCAGAGTTTCTACAGCTGGATGCCCTTCCTAACGCCAACCACTCCAAGAGTGTAGTAGGTGTTTTTACATGTCACCGGTATGAAGGCCAGTCAGGCGATACTGGCAACGGCCACGCTCAAAATGGTGTATTTTATGTGCCACCCGCACAATGTGCTGTTATATAAACTATGATCAATAATGTTGGTCAAACCCTAAACAAAGGACTGGTCTTTTCTTGACCAGCACAGGTCCTTGTGTGAAGAGGCAAAGGACCCCTCCCCCCACTTGTTTTAACAAGCAACAAGAGAGTAGATTTGGTTTGAAATCTCAGGCAGGGCCAAGCAAGGTCCCTACAGCCTGCTTGGAGGACCACTGTCATGAGTGTGTGAATCTGAGAGGGGAATGTGTTGAATAAAATCATAACTAACTGATCCTCTTGTATTTTCTTTTACCCAAAACCAGGAACTTTTCAGTTACTTGTGGTCATCGCCTCTATTGAGTATAACAGAGAAAAGGATACTGGCAACCTTGAAGTTGATGAGAGAATAATTTACTATGAATAAAACAGGATTTTGCCAGTTAATCATTATTCTAGGAATTTTGTAGGAATAAATTTCTATATATAGCCACAACACACTGGCATCATTATTTTAATATATGTAACTCACAAAATAATTAGAAACCATTAATTGTTAATTCCTGCACAATGCATAATGTTTAATTTTCAGAATATAATTATAACTATATCTTATACTGTATGATAAACTACAATCCTGTTTAACTGTCTTTTTTTTTTAGTGGGAATGTTCAGTATGCATCCAACATCAAATGAGTCTGTTGTTAGGATCATGTATTTATGTATATTTGTACGGTATTAATGTGGAGGTGCAATGGCCCAGTGGTTAGGGCAGCGGACTCGCGGTCATAGGATCGCAGTTTTGATTCCCAGACCGGGCGTTGTGAGTGTTTATTGAGCGAAAACACCCAAAGTTCCATGAGGCTCCGGCAGGGGATGGTGGTGAACCCTGCTGTACTCTTCCACCACAACTTTCTCTCACTCTTACTTCCTGTTTCTGTTGTGCCTGTAATTCAAAGGGTCAGCCTTGTCACACTGTGTCACGCTGAATATCCCCGAGAACTACGTTAAGGGTACATGTGTCTGTGGAGTACTCAGCCACTTGCATGTTAATTTCCCGAGCAGGCTGTTCCGTTGATCAGATCGACTGGAACCCTCGACGTCGTAAGCGACGGAGTGCCAACAACAAAACGGTATTAATGTATAATGTTATTATGTGTGTGTGTATGTGCGTGCACACACACATGTATGCATGTGTGTGGGCACCTTGGATCAGGTGCTTTCTATTAGCCTACCCCAGCATGTTATGTGTTGGCAGAGCACTTTCTGTCCAGCACTCTATCACCCATGGCATGCCCCAAGGCTCAGTTTTCTTCCACTTTCTTTCTCTTTCTATACTCTAATGACATATTTACCTTTTCATCAGTCAACACCTGTCCTTATGCAAATGATACATGATCTGGCCAAGCAAGGTCCCTACAGCCTGCTTGGAGGCCCAACTGCTTGGAGGACCACTGTCCTTATGAAAATGATACATGATCTGGCCAAGCAAGGTCCCTACAGCCTGCTTGGAGGACCACTGTTCTTATGCAAATGATACATGATCTAGCCTTTCATTCCTCCATACTGTTTCCCATCTGCCCCATAACCACGTGCAAGCTTAGACACCACACACCAACCTTGCTGAGATTCCATAAATGGAGACCTTCAAGAGATCCATGTCTCTAAGGGAAACAAACATAGCAGTTTTGTCTCTTTCAATCAAATAAACACAAACACCAATCATATCAAGACAGCATAATTGCATCAAGTCCCACTTAAACATGAGTGGCACTTGGTCCTCAGCCCTCATAATTGCTTCCAGTTTTAGTTTTCACTGTTTCCTGGTAAGCGATTATCTTTAACATTACTGAGTTATTATCATGATTGAGTTTTCCTTCTTTCAGTTTTTGTTTCCATGTTTTACCAGGTGTCTTCCTGACACTTGGGACAAAGATTGTTTATTTATAAAGTTATGTGAAAAAAAAATTTGCACGGGTGGTAATCGTTCTCACGGCAACAATGCTCTTCTCAATGTGTGTAATGTACCAGCTAAAACAATCTTCTGCACTTCTTGCATGGACGGTAAGCTAGGGGTCATTCTCAAATAATTTTCAGTTCCTTTTTTTGATCATTCCTAGTACTCCAACAATCACTGGTATTGTAACTGCCTTGGGATGCCACATTTTAAAAATTTCATTTAGCAAATCTTTATATTTTCTGAGCTTGTCAAATTCTTTTGTTGAGATTTTATGATCACAAGGGCTTTATTGTTTTCGTCTTCCGCAATAATATGCGGTTTATTAGCTTTGATGGTTCTGTCTGTTTGTACTGGAAAATCCCCAAATTCATTACATTTTCTCCCTCAGAAACAGCCCCAAGGTGGTGATTATATCACTTGTCAGCAGTTTTGATTTTATAATGCCAACAGTATAGATATTGGCCAACTGTGTCATGTCTTGATTTGTGCTCCACTTCATTGTGAAATGAAGAAGACTGAAAAAGAAGAGAAAGGCTTGACAATAATCTTTTCTACTCTAGGCACAAGGCCTGAAATTTTGGGGGAGGAGGCCCAGTCGATTAGATTGACCCAAGTATGCAACTGGTACTTAATGCATCAATCCCGAAAGGATGAAAGACAAAGTTGACCTCGGTGGAATTTGAACTCAGGACGTAAAGACAGATGAAATACTGCTAAGCATCTCGCCTGGTGTGCTGCCAGCTCGCCATCTTAAGGCTTGACAATAATGGCAACAAGGTGTGTATGCATGTGTGTGTGCGCATGTGTGTGCAGGCAGGAGAGTGTATGTAGACATGTATAAGTGTATATGGATTTAATGTATGAAAACATGTATGTGCACACATATTTTTGTATGTTTGTATATATATCTATGTGTGCGTGTATATTTGCAGGTGAGTGGGTGTCATATTTATATGCAAATAAATCAGACACACCCAACATTTTAAAAAAAGAGACTTGTCCAAGTAACATCAGTCACACGCACACAACAAAAACAAGCCTCCATGTGCACTTGTGTGTGTGTGTTTGTACATATATGTATATTTATACACACACACACACACACACACACACACACATACACATCTGCATATATGTGCCTATCTACATACAAACATGTGAGTTGTATGTACATATTTATATATAAATATCTTGTAACCGTCAAGTAGGGCGTAGGATGGAGAACTGAGAGAGCTGGTGTATTTAACACAGTTTCATGCATTGAACTGGATAAGATTTCATACAATTAGGGTGCCAGTCTCTTTCTCTCTCTCTCTCTCTCTCTCTCTCTCTCTGCCGTTGCTTAACAAACACAGTCTGACACTAGTAGTTTGTAGGAATATATGAAAAACAGAGCAAGTTTCATAAACATATACCACCACCATCATCATCACCACTATCTTCATCATCACTTTTAGCTTTTACTTCTTTTTCCTTGCTTCCTTGTGTCAGATTGAATTTATTGATGCGGTTTTTCTACAGCTAGATGCTTTTCATTCATCTTGCTGACCAGTGCTTGTTTCCAGGCAAAGTAATATTTCCTCCCAGATGTTCAAATAATCAACAGCTCAATGGGTAGATATGTTTTCACAGCAGATTGCAGACAACTGACACTGTTTTTATAAATGGTGGCCGTTTTACAGTCAGCACACAAATGTCAGGGTGACTGAAGACACGCACATTAGCAAATGAAAAATGTGTAATGGTGAATAAAGAATACCAAAATTTTTTTTTTTCAATCTCCTGTTATGTATGCATGTGTGTGTGTATGTATGTATGTATATACAGCATGGAAGATAGTTGTGAAATGATGATGATATGTATACACACGCTTATATATATATATATAT
>NC_069002.1:13443267-13446330 GCF_001194135.2 Octopus bimaculoides | reverse complement strand
GTTAAATGAATTCTTTTATTTCCGACATATGTTTCGAAGATTACGAATGGTTCCTTCCAAAGGAAACATATGTCAGAAATAAAAGAATTCATTTAACATATGCATATTACTCCATTTATTAAATTTTTATATTTACTCAAATACCCAAAATAACAGGGAGTATCTACCTCATAAACAGGAGTTACACCACAGTCATTCTGTGATCTTTGCTACCCTGGTATTTATTAACCAATTTATTTTGTCGGAGTTAATTATTAACTAAGAGAAAATAAATACATATAATAAATTATATCATCATCATCATCATCATCATCGTCGTCGTTTAGTGTCCGCTTTTCATGCTAGCATGGGTTGTCATCACTAAAAGTGACTAAGGGTGCAAGTTAGCCCCAGCAGTGTTAGAAATAAGTCAAAACAACTCTTACCCACAAAGCTAACTCACCTTGTGAGTTTATAGAAAATACCATAGCAGTCAGGGACTGATTCAGTAAAATGGTAAAGTGAAATTTGTAAATTATTTAAGTGGCTAGACGCAATTTAAAACCAAAAGGCACAAATACAATTGTCACTAAAAGTGACCAAGGTTGCAAGTTAGGACCAGCATGGCTAGAAATAAGAGTCAAAACAATTCTTACTCATGAACAGAGCATTTTCTGTTCAACAGAGCACCATCTGTTGACTGATAAGGCAGACAACTTCCCTACGGCAAAGTACATCTCATTGACAAGAGCCAAAAACTTAATACATCAATGTCTGAGATACCTAATAGAGGACAACATTGAACAAACCAGTGTTTTCACACCTTTTTACCCATAAGAGAGATTTCTTTTCTCAATGCCAACTGCAATGTGTCTGCCATTTTAGCATTTGAAATATGTGACAAGCATATTTCAACCTACCTAAATTCTGCTCACGTGGTTTTGTTTTTCAACACAAATGTATGACGAGAAATATATCAGTGAATACACCTGATAACGATATCTTTATCTTTTTATCGTTTACTTGTTTCAGTCATTAGACTATGGCCATGCTGGAGCACCACTTTGAAGAACTTTTAGTTGAATGAAGTGACCCCTGGTTTTTCGTTCTATCTGTCTCTTTTGCTGAACTGCTAAGTTACAGTGATGTAAACATGCCAACGGCGGTTGTCAAGTAGTGGTAGAGGACAAACACAGGTACAAAAACACACAGACACATACACATACACACATATATACAATGGGCTTCTTTCAGTTTCCATCTACCAAATCCACTCACAAGGCTTTGATCGACCTGAGGCTATAATAGAAGACACTTGTCCAAGGTTCCATGCAGTGGGACTGAACCGAGAACCATGTGGTTAAAAAGCAAACTTCTTACCGCACAGCCATACCTGCATCTAAACACACACACATACACACAGAGTCTGCACATAAAATTTATTACATGAGCCAAATACATTAAACTGGAAGATGATGATGATGGCCGTCTTATAGAGGAGTAGGGGGAATAACTAGGAAGAAGATAGAGATGTTGGTGATGACATGTCAGAGTGTACTCTCAAGTTACAAGGTGAGTATGTGTGTGTATATTTGTATATGTATATATGTGTGTGTGTCTGTGTGTATTTATATAAGTGGAGGTGCAATGGCCCAGTGGTTAGGGCAGCGGACTCGCAGTCATAGGATCGCGGTTTCGATTCCCAGACCGAGCGTTGTGAGTGTTTATTGAGCGAAAACACTTAAAGCTCCTCGAGGCTCCGGCAGGAGATGGTGGCGAACCCTGCTGTACTCTTTCACCACAACTTTCTCTAACTCTTCCTGTTTCTGTTGTGCCTGTAATTCAAAGGGTCAGCCTTGTCACACTGTGTCACGCTGAATATCCCCGAGAACTACGTTAAGGCTACACGTGTCTGTGGAGTGCTCAGCCACTTGCACGTTAATTTCATGAGCAGGCTGTTCCGTTGATCGGATCAACTGGAACCCTCGACTTCATAAGCAACGGAGTGCCAACAGCAACAGCAACACAATATTTATATATTAGTATATATGTGTGTGCATATGTATTTGTGCATGTATATCTATATATGTGTGAAAATGACTGAGTGACAATCTGGATAAGGTAGGGTTTGCAGAAAAAGGAATCAACTCGCTAACTTGCACATTTCCATGCATTCTGTGAGCAGAACAGTAAAACTTACTCAAGTTCAAAATATGAATTTGCTTTTGTTATCTGCATTTCAACAATGGGGCTTTGTAGCTTTGTTAGAAATCAGGTCCTT
This sequence comes from Octopus bimaculoides, assembly GCF_001194135.2. Lineage (NCBI taxonomy): Eukaryota > Metazoa > Mollusca > Cephalopoda > Octopoda > Octopodidae > Octopus > Octopus bimaculoides. The sequence continues at coordinate 13,444,070 of NC_069002.1, read as the reverse complement.
TCTTACAAGAAGGCTTCAAATACTGAAAAACAAAAGGGAACAGACATACACACACATACATACAAACATACTTACATGTACATATACACATACATTAGTATGCATGAGTATGGTTTTGTATGTATGTGTGTGTGTGTTCTTAATTCACAGAATTTATTTCAATATAATTCTTGGAATATTCAGCCCACAAGATCCTGTTATATTTAGTGTAGCAAAGTTTCTTTTATCTAATTGATCCCCAGATTGCTTACTTCCTTTTCTAATAACAATGTGCATTTTTAAACACCCTCACTCTCACATACAAACTCATGTACTACTCACCCCACTCACACACACAACACCATTATGAATTTAAACGTTAGTGTTAAAGTGCCATTTGCTTAATACATCACATTGTGTCATGTCTCTTATGAAGGGTGTCTCTGCTCGATTGCATTTGATACACTTGTAATGGGAGGAAGGTTTTTTATGATACTTCTGGGGTATCATCTTCCATTATAATTATTCAGTTGATTCAAGGAGGTAGAAATACAAAGAATGAAGTTCTCAGGTAGAGTAAATTCAATAAATTCAAGGATTCCTGGCTTTCACCCAGGCGGCCCGGGTTCGATTCCCGGCATGGGAACTTCTTTTTTATAGGCGCAGGAGTGGCTGTGTGGTAAGTAGCTTGCTTACCAACCGCATGGTTCCGTGTTCAGTCCCACTGCGTGGCACTTTGGGCAAGTGTCTTCTACTATAGCCTCGGGCTGACCAAAGCCTTATGAGTGGATTTGGTAGGCGGAAACTGAAAAAAGCCCATCGTA
>NC_069002.1:13441087-13443257 GCF_001194135.2 Octopus bimaculoides | reverse complement strand
TATATATATATATATATGTGTTTGTGTGTCTGTGTTTGTCCCCCCACCATCGCTTGACAACCGATGCTGGAGTGTTTACGTCCCCGTAACTTAGCGGTTCAGCAAAAAGAGACCGAAAGAATAAGTACTAGGCTTCCAAAGAATAAGTCCTGGGGTCGATTTTCTTGACTAAAGGCGGTGCTCCAGCATGGCCACAGTCAAATGACTGAAACAAGTAAAAGAGTAAAAGAGAGTAACCGTTTATTCACAGGTGCTTCATACAAGGGGTTTGTTTTCAGTAACCATCTTCACAGCAGTGCATATTTAGCCTTCTCTCCCATACACATGAGGTTCAATAACTTCTGGAGACAATGCATGTAGTATCACAACGGGACAAAAGTCTTCTGTGAGCTCCTGGCTTCGAAGTCCTGTGATCAGCATCAGCGTGAGAAGAACGAGAGGGAAAATGTTATCTTTTCCTTAGATAATGGTTGTAGGCGAGATCTCGTTTTTGTCTTGTGTATGGCAATGGTTTCAGGCAAGATCTCGCTGTTTGAAAATGGCGCTGGCTTCTTTGTGTCTCATTACACACTCATAGATTCTCACTTTACAGTTGAATGATTTGAAATCGTACCAGCGGGTATTCAGCTGTGCCTGGATGCATTCAACTTGCTGACAGGTGTGCGTTAGTGAATAGAAAAACTGAAACCGAAGTAGACAGTTTCCCAATAATCTGTGTGCAGTCAAGATTGATCTGAAGTCTGCACAACAACAATTCAGCATATGAAACAAAATCAAGAGGGGTCCTCTAGATCAGGGGTTTTCAAACTGTGGTCCGTGGACCACAGGGGGTCCGTGGACAGCAAATACTTTTTATGGGCAATTTGATTTTAGATATGTTTTTTAATCGAAATCTTTTAATTGGCAATAAACCTATTTGTTAAATACTGTTAAATAAATAAATAAATGTAAAAATATATGTTATTTTAAGCAAATATTTATGTATAAATTTCATAAGCGTTTATAAGGGGGTTCCTAAGGTAAAGCCTGAAATATAAATGGGTCCGCAAGTCAAAAAGTTTGAAAACCCCTGCTCTAGATGATTGCACAATCTGCTAGAAATAGCAGCCAGCTTTCTCTAAAATCCACACTCAACCATCTACAAAAGATAGCAAGGATGCTTAAATAATTTTTTTCTAGATACGAGAGATTATTTCAGTCATTAAATTGTGGCTATGCTGGGGCACCACCTTGAAGAGATTTAGTTGAACTACTCAATCCCCATTACTTATAATTTTTTTGTAAAACCTTGAACTTATTTTATTGGTCTCTTTTGCCAAATCATTAAGTTACGGGGACATAAATACACCAACACTAGTTGTCGAGTTGTGGTTGGTAGGGGGACAAAAACAGATATATACACTCACAGATATATAATCATACACATATATATGACAGGCTTCTACCAAATCCACTTACAAGGCTTTGGTCAGCCTGAGGCTATAGTAGAAGACAGCAGAGAGTACCATGCAGTGGGACTGAACCCAGAACCATGTGGTTGGGAAGCAAAGTCCAAGGAACATCTGCAGTTAAAATTATTAGCTTGACATTCAAAAGAAATTTCAAGTTTATAAAGTTAAAGAACAAGCGTGACGTTACAGGCACACAGACATGCTCACACACCTGTGTGTATGTGTGTGCATAGATGTATACATTATTCATTATGAAGAATAGTGTTGACAGTGACATCAAATTTTGGGTTGTCAACAATGTTCTTGTTAAATAATAATAAATATATTCTCTCCAAAAAATATCAAAAATTGTTTTTATTATAACTGGACATAAAATAAAACATTGATATATATATATGTCCTTTTATTCTTTTACTTGTTTCAGTCATTTGACTGCAGCCATGCTGGAGCATTGCCTTAGAGGGTTTTATTTGAACAAAACAACCCCAGGACTTATTTTTTACACCTAGTACTTATTCTATCAGTCTCTTTTGCCGAACTGCTAAGTTAGGGTGACTTAAACACACCAACACTGGTTGTCAAGCAATATATATGTGTTTGTATGTATATATGTGTATAATATATATATATATATATATATATATATATAGGTATGTATATATATATGTGTGTATATATAAATGTATGTATGTTTATATATATATATGTATATATATATA
>NC_069002.1:13434843-13437275 GCF_001194135.2 Octopus bimaculoides | reverse complement strand
GTGAGTGGATTTGGTAGGCGGAAACTGAAAGTAGCCCGTCGTATATATGTATATGTATATATATATATATGTATGTGTTTGTGTGTCTGTGTTTGCCCCCCCCCCACCATCATTTGACAACCGATGCTGGTGTGTTTACGTCCCCGTAACTTAGCGGTTCGGCAAAAAGAGACTGATAGAATAAGTACTAGGCTTACAAAGAAGAAGTCCTGGGGTTGATTTGCTCGACTAAAGGTGGTGCTCCAGCATGGCCACAGTCAACTGACCGAAACAAGTAAAAGAGTAAAAGATATATATATATATATATATATATATATATATATATATATACACACACACACACACTCACACATACGCATGTGTGTATATGTATATATACATACATATATGCATATATATGTGTGTATGTGTGTACATATACACATATATGTATGTATACATGTGGGTGTTATTTTAATTTCTAGCGATGAATGGCCAGCGTGTTGCCTCAACATTTTAAGAGAATTATATTTACACGCACTCATGAATCTCTTAGATCGCATAACAACCACTTCACTTTGATGCACTGGCATGTGAATTCCTGGAAAAATGGAAAAGCTGTTGTCCATTTCCTCTGTCTTACAAACCTGCTCGCACACACACTCACATGTACACAGGGAAATATTCATCCGCATATACACACACACACACACGCACACGCATGCACAGATTCCTGTATGTACGGAGACAGACATACAAGCATGTATTGTTTCCAAGTGTTTACTGATCACGAAGACACACAGTCCAGACGTATCATCGACCAAAACACATACAGACACACGAACACACAGTGTTTCAAGTACTTTTAGACAAGACATACATTCTTCTGAAGGACATCATTGACCAGTATATATGAGGAAATTAAAAAGAGGGGAACTCCATACAAAACATCAAGAATAAACTCAAGTGTACGAAATAACTTTTGACACTAAGTAGGAAATCATTACAATTCCAATTTTAAATACATATATACATGTGTGTGTGTGCATATTTATATGGGTGCAGTCGTGATCGTGTGGTAGGACGGTTGCTTCCCAATCATATGGTTTCAGGTTCAGTCCCACTGTGCAGCACCTTGGGTAGGTGTTTTCTACTATGGTCTCAGGCCAACCAGGGCCTTGTGAATGGAAGCTGAGGAAGCCATCATATGTGTGGGTATTTTTGTAGTTGTATTGCTGTGCTTACATTCTCATAACTTAGTGGTTCAGCAGAAGAGACCAACAGAATATGTACTAGACTTTAGAAAAAAAACGTACTGGGGTCAATTTATTTGACTAAAAAATTCAGCAGAACCGTCAGATTTTCAAAGAGGTCGTATTGTTGGGCAATCTGAGGCTGGTCTTAGCCAGCGAAAAATTGCCGAAAATCTTCAAAGTCCTCTTGCTACTGTTAATAGAATTATAGTGCAATTCAAAAGCCAAGGAAAAGAATCAACAGATTCTCGTCCCAGCTGACCTGGGCCCTCAGAAAGGAAGCTTCACTGTTTGAAGAGAATTGTGGAAAATGAACCCCGTTCAAAGGCTTCTGACATTGCGAAACAGCTAGAAGTTAGTCCAAGAACGTGTGTTACATATCTGCATAAGCTTGGGTATTATGGATGAGCAGCTAGAAGAAAACCTCTCCTTCAACCAATTAATATCATAAAAAGAAAGAAATGGGCTAAGGAGATGTCAGAAAAATCCAGTTCGTTTTGGGATAGAGTGATTTGCTCAGATGAATCCAGATTTATTTTCATACAGTGGATGTGTTTGGGTCTAGAGGCTTCCCAATCAAGAATTTGATTTGAAACGACTCCAACCAACTATAAAACATGGCAGTATCTCTGTAAGGGTATGGGGAGCTGCCATCAGCAATAGTCATTCTGAGCTGATCGAATGTGTTGGAACCATAAACTCTGAAAAATACATCGAAATACTTAAGCAAGGACTACTTCCAAAGTATTCACACAATAACATAATGAAGGATGAGTTTTTTATTCATGGAAGGTGGGGCACCATACCACACAACGAAAAGGAATCAACAATGGCTGAAAATGGGATCGCAAAGCTTCCTTGGCCAAGCCAATCTTCTGACACGAGCCCAATTGAAAATCTTTGGAGCATACTAGATAGAGCTATACGAAAAACTCGACAGAAACTTAAATCTAAAGATGAATTGTTTCGATAATTGCATGAAAAGTGGGCAGAAATTCCACAAGAAACAATCACAAAGCTCATCAATTCAATGTCAAAAAGAGTTTCTGAATTAAAAACTGCAAAGGGAATCTCAACTAAATACTAAAGTATGTAGTCCTACCTATCGATTACATTTAAATTTTTTCGCTTTGCATATTAAAAGATTTTGAAAATTAAAGGTGTCTATTTACTTCCTGCATGTGTGTGTGTGTGTGTGTA
>NC_069002.1:13431645-13433190 GCF_001194135.2 Octopus bimaculoides | reverse complement strand
GTTTTCGTGCGGGTGACACGTAAAAGCACCCACTACACTCTCTGAGTGGTTGGCGTTAGGAAGGGCATCCAGCTGTAGAAACTCTGCCAAATCAGACTGGAGCCTGGTGTTGCCATCCGGTTTCACCAGTCCTCAGTCAAATCGTCCAACCCATGCTAGCATGGAAAGCGGACGTTAAACGATGATGATGATATATATATATACACATACATATATATATGTGTGTGCATAGGCCAGTTACTGTGATATTTATTCTTTTCTACTCTAGGCACAAGGCCCAACATTTTTGGGGAGGGGGCCAGTTGATTAGATCGACCCCAGTGCACAACTGGTGCTTAATTTATTGACCCCAAAAGGATGAAAGGCAAAGTCGACCTTGCCAGAATTTGAACTCAGAACGTAAAGACGAATGAAATACCACTAAGCATTTCGCCCGGCACGGTAACGTTTCTGCCCGCTCACTGCCTTTGTGATGTTTATTCTGAAATAACATCCGTTACGGACTTGTGTGAAAAACACAGTAAATATTAGAGCAAGATGTAAATTCTTTCCAGCACTGGACTGCAAGATGCCATACACATTTCAGTGCTTTTGGGTCCTTTCAATGGCGCATACACAAAACTTTATCATCTCTGATTTAGGAATAAATGAGTAAGACATTTGTATAAGCATTCACCTAAAACTGAAACACAAGCAACATTTCAATGACAATATTATCAAAGACCTTACAATCTCAACATAATGGGTTAAAATTGTTCAATGTCATTGAGCTAGAATCACATTATATAATATAGCAGTTTGAAAATTCAGCGGTGGTTTAGCTGTTATTTTCAAATCCAAGCAATCCTGTTCAAGTTCTCCCATTTGTTCTGCCAAGATAAATTGTTATTGTTATTTTATTTGCTATTGTTGTTGTTTATCTTCCTTGTTCCACTTTTTTTTTTATGTCAGATTACTCTGTAACTGTTGACAGTTTTCTCAGAAAAATACTAATGCAAATGTGTTTTATTATTGATTTGTTTTTGAGGATTTTTTACTGTTTTACTTTTGTTTCATTGAATGAATGTAGGGGGGAGGTAGAAAAGAGCAGGAGGGGAAGGAGAAAAGTTGTCCACATGTGTGTGTGTGTGTGAGGAAGAGTGAGTGGGGTGGGAAAGTTAGTGTGAAAAGGAGATTGAGTGGAAGGAGAGAGTGGGGTATGTGTGTGTTGGTATGCATATGTGGCTGTGTGTCGGTGTCTGAGAAATAAGAAAGACAAACTGAAAGTTTATCTGTTAATGCTTGAAAAATAGAGTCCAAGAGTGTGTGTGTGTGTGTGCATGATAAAAAGAGGTGGGGGGTTTGTAACAGAAGTGAAAGGAGAGCAATGTGTATGTGGGTGAGAACGAAAGGAAGAGAGAGAGGGGGACATTTGTCAATGAATGCAATGTGTGTGTGTGTGTGTGTGTGTGGGCTGTGCAGATTATACTGAACTAAGGAGGTGTCTCAATTTAAGTGGCTAATTCAACTGAATCTATATATATATATATATATATATATATATAT
>NC_069002.1:13427070-13431218 GCF_001194135.2 Octopus bimaculoides | reverse complement strand
ATATATATAAATTTGTATGTGTGTGTACCTTTGTCATCTCAACATCATGTGACGCTTGCATACAAGCATCATTGCTATAAAAGGAATGTTCAGTTCCAAACTTCCCTGAAAACCATGTCGGGGAAACAGGTGAGAATTGGTGACAAGAAGGGTATCTGACTGTGAAATTTGGTTTGATGTTACCTGCACATCTCTCTATGTGTTCACTTAAAGGAACCTGTCTTTATTGCAGGAACCAGATCGGCTCTTCAAGTAGAGCGGTTCTCCATCTCAATGTCATACTCGTCTGCCCTATATAGTGATGTCCACAACCCGAGCAGGTTATTACATGCATACACACTCTTACATGTGAATGTGGTTAGGGTTTATGTTTTAGCGTATGTGTTTTTATTTGTATAAACGTCTATATATCTACGCGAGGATGATGTTGACAACGTATTTATATGTATGTGTGTGTGTATACTTGTACATATATATGCATATGCAGTGTTTTGTATATCCATGTATGTATGTGCATGTGTGTATAGATATGTGTACATGAACACAATGATGTGTGCATGGGTACATATACGTGTGTGTATGGCTGCGTATGCGTGTATGCAGGTATATATATGTGTGTATGTTTACATGTATATAGATATATATATGTGTGCGTGTGTATATGTATATGAGAGTATGTATATATATATATTTATATATATACACATGTGTGTGCATGTGTACATATATGTATATGTGTGTATATGCAGATTCTATGAACGAAGTCTTACTTTCTGCACACCTGTTGGAGTAACTTCCCTTTATTCAACGGTTTTTTTCATGGCGTTTTTGTGTATATATAAAATTTATATATACACAGGGTTATTCTAAAAGATTTAACTGATTTCATTACGCAATAAGGAAAAGCAATAGAAAACTCCAGCTAAGTCACAAGTATTTACTCACAATCATCTTTAATTTCCTCTCTTACAAGTGTTCATTGTGGCCACCACCTGCAACATGGGCGACATCAATGCAATAAGAGAATTCCTCCCCGATGCATATCAGCATATCACAATCCACTGAGTTGATCTCTGTTGTTATTCAATGCTTAAGGTCATTGAGGTTTGTGGGTAGCGATGCAACATAAACGCGATCTTTTACATATCCCTACTAGAAAAAAATCACACGTGTTGAGGTCTGGGGATCTCACAGGCCAGGGACAAAGAGCAAAAAAATGATGGAAAAAAAGGAAAAAGAACACCTTTTTCTTTTTTCTTTTCTTTTTTTTCATGCATGCTGTTGTATTTATTTTTTGTATTCTTTTATTATTTTTTATGTCATTTTTATATTAATTTTTATATTAATTTTTATATTTTTTATTTTGTATTTTCTATCTTTTATTTTCTATTTTCCTTTTTTATTTGTCTACTTGTAAGAAAAAAATCTTTTGCTTTATGAGCATCCTTCTAAACCACAGAATTTCAGTTTGAAAACAGCTATTGAAAAGCTCAGAACTCATTAGAGTAACTGTTGCATATACTGTTGTATATACTGTTGCATTCATGTGTATTTTTACATGTGTGCGCACACACTCATTCAGAGACTTATTCTGCATGCATACATACACACACTCATTCAGAGACTGATTCCGATGCAGATGTATGCACACACACACATGCCTATGTGTAATACATATGTAAACACACACTTATAAATACATATGCATGCACACACATTCAATATGTTTCAGTTTTATTGCTCTTGAACTTGGTAGGATTTGAACTCAGAATATAAAGAAGACAAATGCTCAAATGCTGCAAAGAATTCTTTTCCAACTCCCTAATGATTCTGCCAACTTGTTGCCCTCTTTACTCTTTTACTTGTTTCAGTCATTTAACTGTGGCCATGCTGGAGCACCGCCTTTAGTCGAGCAAATTGACCCCAGGACTTATTCTTTGTAAGCCTAGTACTTATTCTATCGGTCTCTTATTGCCAAACCGCTAAGTTACGGGGACGTAAACACACCACCATCGGTTGTCAAGCGATGTTGGAGGGACAAACACAGACACACACACATATATGCATGCACATATGCAATTATAAGCAGAAATAGTGAGAGTTATCAATGCATCATTGGTGGAGGAGGGAAGTGCATATAGTTTTGCTTATGTCTGCTGCATTTGCATTTGAAAAAGTATGTCATTAGATCAATTTACATTTGCCTGCCAACATAAAACCACAATTAAGATCTAATATATTTGTAGACTTAAATACACATATACACAAATTGACTATCATGTTCCTGTTATATGTCTCTGTTTTATATTAGTATAAAATAACCATAGCGAGGGACATTCCACAGTTGAATTAGAACAGTCACAAACAGTGAAAGAAGACATGCACCCAACACCAGAGCTGAAGACACCTCTGAAAGGGGGTGGCCCCGCCACGTCAAAACGGTAGAGGAGTAGGGGCCGAAACCGGACGTGGTTCCTCCTGATGATGTCTTGAGCTAACTGGATCCTATAAAGGAGCTGTTGTGGTAGCAGACCACGAAGCATGGTTGAAATTCCTCCAATATTATTGCGATATATAACAGTATTAATTTCTAGTACTATAAGAGGTATGTTAGTATCACACACACAAAATCTAGAAAAACGTATTAATATCATCTGTTTTTATATTTTAAAGCTTCTTCAACTTCCTCGCCTCAAACTCGATGCCATCCCAGAGCTGATTCCTTGAAGACAAAATGATTGCAGATATATGGTAGGAAAAATGGGACAGGTTTCTATCTGATTTTATTTGTTTGTTGCCTTATTTTTGGAGGTCTTTTATTGTTTTTGTTTTTACCTTTTTGGTGCAACTGATTTTGAAAATTAAGGCATGACCATCATCACCGACACTACCACCACCACTCACCATCCTCATGAAGAGCACCACCACCAACCTCCACTACCCCCCATCATCATATCTAAATCCATCACTTTTAGTTTCAGCCCAAGGGCTGCGATCATGCTGGGGAACCATGTATATGATATTGGTGTCCTTAGTTAGTCCTCAGTTTGTACCCTATCACTGGTGCCTTGTGGTTGTTTAGCTCCCCCCTCTCTCTGATCAGTCTATGACTAAAGATGTACCAACTGTAACCATCTTCCCTTTTCAGGACTACAGCTAAAACTATTGTCTAATGCAGTGGTTGCCTACAATTTTATTTGTCTATAGACCCCTTTGATTCTTATTTTACTCAAATGGACCCGCAAAGCCGTTCAATGTTTAAAAAATTCCTATTATACATTTATGATTAAATATTATTAGAATTGCATTAAAAAAAAGTATTAAAATCTAGAAGTATAACAAATTTATTACAGATAGATTTTAACAACAAAACCTTATATTGACCTTCAAAGGTCATATGAACCCTGGTTGAGAACCACTGCTCTAATGTAACCATCTCTTGTTTGCAGTGCTAGGGTATTGTTATATTTGTGGAAGATGTGGCTGCTATCTCTAGCAAGCTGATTAACTATGTCAAAGTTACCCTCATTACATTCACTTAATAGTATTGTGGTGTCATGTTGTAAAATGATACACTAAAATGACCCTGCCCAGACACCGGAGCTCATTCTATTAATAATGAGTCATCACAGTCAGTCGCATTGAAATGGCTTGAAAGGTGGAGGGAAGAAGAATAAGATTACAAGCTTAACCATTTAACATTCAGATGTCAAATATTATGGCACGTGAAAAGACATTCGAGCAAGGTCATTGCCAGTGCCGCTAGACTGGCTCCTGTGCAGGTGGTACGTAAAATACACCATTTTGAGCGTGGTCGTTGCCAGTACCGCCTGACTGGCCTTCGTGCTGGTGGCACGTAAAAGCATCCACTACACTCTCGGAGTGGTTGGCGCTAGGAAGGGCATCCAGCTTTAGAAACTCTGCCAAATATGTATATATATATATGTGTGTGTCTGTGTTTGTCCCCCAATATCACTTGACAACCGATGCTGATGTGTTTACGTCCCCGTAACTTAGCAGTTTGGCAAAAGAGACTGACAGAATAAGTACTAGGCTTACAAAGAATAAGTCCTGGGGTCGATTTGTTCGATTAAAGGCGGTGCTCCAGCATGGTCGCAGTCAAATGACTGAAACAAGTAAAAGAATAA
>NC_069002.1:13425899-13426912 GCF_001194135.2 Octopus bimaculoides | reverse complement strand
ATATATATATATATATATATATATATATATATATATATATATATATGTGTGTGTGTGTGTGTGTGTGTGTGTATGGGACACCAGACATGTTATAAAACAATATTTGGCCTGTTCTCAGCACATGAAAACATTAAATAATGTATCTCTCACCAGATGGAGTACTTTTTTTGTTGATCTTACTATCAGAGAACAGAACACTATATGTGCTTGTGTGTGGCCTAGTGGTTAGGCTGTTGCACTCACGATCGCAGGCTCAATTCCCACACTTTGTGTTCTTGAGCAAAACACTTCATTTCATGTTGCTCCAGTCCTCTTTTGACCTGGCAGTGTTGGCTTGCTCGCCTAACCAGCAGGGTGGCATCCTTTGATGGCTAAAACAAATCAAAGCACATTGTGATCAGTGATGTGTAACAGTATCTGATCACGCTGAGAGAGATATAGATATGCATCTTTTGTTGTTGTGTTTGCCCTCCCAAATTCACTGAATTTATTTTTGTTTCTTTATTTAAAGATATCACAGAATGACCAATCCATGTAGCTGCTGTCAACCAAAGATAACTGCTTCAAGTTTTGTCTCACCATTCAACCATGGAAACCGAAAACATAAATTATACATTAAGATGTTCGTAAGTTTTCAAGTCGTGTATTGCTTTCTCACAATGCTGTTGGAAACTAGAGATTTTCATGAAATACAGTTTAACCAGTAGTAATAAAACTACTGCATGAATTTGGATGAAATTTGCTGATACAATATAATTCAGTGATATTTAATGGCTTCATTCAGAAATTGATGCATAAGAACTGATATCCTGCAAGTATAATTGAAATCATACATGTAATCAAATCTCATTACATAAATAAATGAAGTTTGTACGAAATGTACATACTGCTATAACCTAATGAATTTTTGTTGCTTTTCTTCAAATATATGTGTACATATATATACATATATATATATATTGGTGTATATATAAATATAAATAAATATATATATATATATATATATATATATA
>NC_069002.1:13417060-13424589 GCF_001194135.2 Octopus bimaculoides | reverse complement strand
TATAAATAAATATATATATAGATACAAATAAATATATATATAGATACAAATAAATATATATATATATATGAATAAATATATATATATATATAAATACAAATAAATATATATATATATATAAATAAATATATATATATATAAATACAAATAGATATATATATATATAAATAATTATATATATATTTATATATATGTATTTATATATATATATATATTTATATATGCAAATATATATATATATTTATACGAATGCACAATGAACGAACGAACGATCGAACAAACGAACGCACGTACGTAAGTTCGAACGAATGAACGAACGTACGTACGAATGAACGAACGAATGACCGAACGTACTTTCGTTCGTACGTACGAATGAACGAACGTTCCAACGAAAGAACGAACGAACGTACGTACATACATACTTATGTATGAACGAACGAACGTATGTACGTACTTAAATACGTCCGAACGAACGAAAGAAGGATCGAACGAACGTATGTACGTACGAACGAAAGAAAGAACGAATGAATGAACGAACAAAAGATCGAATGAACGATTGAACGAACGAACGTATTTAGGTACGTACGAACGAAAAAACGTACGTACTTTCGTACAAACGAACGTGCGACTGAACGTATGTACGGACGTATATACGTACGTATTACGAAAGAACGGACGTACGTACGAACGGACGAAGGAATGAACGTATGCACGAACAAATGATCGAACGTACATAAGTAAGAAGGAACGAACGAAAAAACTAACGTAGGAAGGAACGAACGAGCAAAAGAACGAACAAACGAACGCACGTTTGTGCGTACGTTCATACGTACACATGAACGAACGAACGATCGAAGGAACGAACGAAAGAACGAACGTACGTAAGATTGTATGTACGAACGAATGATCTTACGTACGTACGTACATACGAACGTACGAACGAATGAACTAGCGAACCACTAGCGAGCCATTATGAAAGAACGTACGTACGTACGAACGAACGATAGGACGAAGGAACGAATGAACGTATGCACGAACGAATGATCGAACGAACAAACGTACGAATGAACAAACGAACTTACACACGTATGTACATACGAACTAATGAACGAACGAACTAACTAAAGAATGAACCAAAGAAAGAACTAACGAACGAACGGAAGAACGTACGTACGTCCGAAAGACCGAGCGAACCAACGAACGAACGTACGTAGTACGTACAAATGAACGAAAGAAAATACGTACGAATGAACGAACGAACGAACGAATGAAAGATCGAACGAACGAAGTACGAACGTACGTAGGAACGAAAAAAACGAACGAATGAACGAACAACGAACGAACGTAGGAACGTACTTTAGTACGTATGAACGAACGCACGAAATAACAAACGAACGTATATACGTACGTACGTAGGTATGTACGAACGAATGAACGAACGAACGACCGAAAGTACTTTCGTACGTACGAACGAAAGATAGAAAGAACAAAACAAAGAAATTACGTATGTACGTACTTACTAACATAGGTACTTACGAACGAAACAACGAACGTATGTACCTACTTACGAACGAACCAACGAAATTACGAACGAACGTACGTACAGATGTACGTATATACGAACGAACAAACGAACTTACCTATGTACGTACGTAAGTACGTACGAACGAAAGAACGAACGTACGAACGTATGTTCGTACGAACGAAAGAAAGAGCGAACGAATGAACGAACAAAAGAACGAACGAATGAAAGTTGCGCGAACTAACGAACAAACGTACGTACGTACGAATGCACAACGAACGTACGTACGTAAGCTCGAACGAATGAACGAACAAAAGAACGAACGTACGTACATGCGTACGTACGAACGAATGAAAGACCGAACGTACTTTCGTACGTACGTACGAATGAACGAACGAACGAACTTACGAACGAACGTACGTACATACGTACTTATGTAGGAACAAACGTACGTATGTACGTACTTAAGTACGTACGAACAAACGAAAAAACGATCGAACGAATGTACGAAGGTATGTACGTACGAACGAAAGGAAGAACGAATGAATGAACGAACAAAAGAACGAACGAACGAACGAATGAACGATTGAACGAACGAACGTACGTAGGTACGTACGAACGAACAAACGTACGTACTTTCGTACAAACGAACGCACGAACGAACATATGTACGGACGTATGTACGTACGTATTATGACAGAACGTACGTACGTACGAACGAACGAAAGGACGAAGGAATGAAGGAACGAATGATCGAACGAACAAACGTACGAAGGAACGAACGAACGAACTAACGAAGAAACGAACGAACGCGAAAACAACGTAGGAACGAACGAACGTTCGTACGTACGTACATACGTACGTACGTACGTACGAACGACCGAACGTACGAACGTACGTACGTGCGTACGTAAGAACGAGCGAACGAACGTACGTAGGTACGAAAAAAACGAACGAATGAACAAACAACGAACGAACGTAGAAACGTACCTTAGTACGTATGAACGAACGAACGAACTAACAAACGAACGTAGGTACGTACGTACAAATGCACAAAAGAACGAACGTACGTACGTACAAACGAACGAACGTATATATGTACGTATGTACGTATGTCCGAACAAATGAACGAACGACCGAACGTATTTTCATACGTACAAACGAAAGAACGAACGAACGTATATACTACTTACGTACGTATGTACGAACGAATGAACGAACGAACGACCGAAAGTCCTGTCGTACGTACGAACGAAAGAACGAACGAACGAAAGAACGAAACAACGAAATTACGTACTTACGTGCTTACGAACATACGTACACATGAACGAACGAACCTTCGAACGAATATACGTACATACGTACGTAAGTACGAACGTACGAACGAACAAACGTACGTAAGTACGTACGAATGCACAATGAACGATCGAACGAACGTACGTACGTACGTACGCACGTACGTAAGTAGGAAAGAAAGAACGAACGTTCGTACGTACGAATAAACGAACGAACGAACGAATAACTAGCGAACGAAAAAACGTACGTACGTAGATAAGTGCGTATGAAAGAACGAGCGAACGAACGAATGTACGTACGTACGTACGTAAGTTCGTCCGTTAGTTCGTTCGTACGTTCGTAATTACGTACGTTCGTTCGTTCGTATGTTAAGTCCTTCCTTCAGTTCGTTCGTTCGTTCGTTCGTTCGTTCGTTCGTTCGTTCTTTCGTTTGTACGTACGTACTATCTTTCGTTCGTACATACGTACGTACGTTCATTCGCTCGTTCGTTCGTTCGTTCGTACGTACGGATGTATGTAGATGCTTTCGTTCGTTTATTCGTTCGTCCGTACGTACGCAAGTACGTACATATGTTCGTTCGTTCTTTCGTACGCACGTACGTACTTAGGTACGTTGGTTTCCTCGTCCATTCGTTTATTCGTTCATTCTTTCGTTCGTTCTTTCTTTCGTACCTACGTACATACTTACGTTCGTTCGTTCTTTCGTGCGAACGTACTTACTAACGTACATCTGTACGTACGTTTGTTCGTTCGTTCTTTCGTGCCTACGTACGTACGTTCGTTCGTTATTTCGTACGTTCGTTCGTTCGTTCGTTCGTTCGTTCGTTCGTTCGTTCGTTCGATCGTTCATACGTATTTACGTACGCTCGTTCGTTGTTCGTTTGTTCCTTTGTTCGTTTTTTCGTACCTACGTTCGTCCGTTCGTTCATTAGTTCTTTCATTGGTTCAATCTTTGGTTAGTTCGATCGTTCGTTCGCACGTATGTACGTATCTACGTTCGTTTGTTCATTTGTAATACGTACTTAGGTACGTATTTACGTACGTACGTACGTGCGTACATGCGTTCGTTCGATCGTCCGTTCGTACGCAATTATCTACGTACGTACGTTCGTTCGCTCGGTCGTTCGTATGTACGTACGTACGTACGATCGTTCATTCATACGTACGTACATAGGTAATTTACTTCTTTCGTTCGTTCCTTCGATCGTTCGGTCGTTCGTTGTTTCGTTCGTACGTTCGTTTGTTCGTTCGTTCATTCGTACGTATGAACGTACGTAAAAACGTACGTTCGTTTTTCGTTGTTTCGTTCTTTCAATCGTTCGTTCGCGTGTTCGTACGTACGCACGTACGTATAAACTTCCGTTCGTTCGGTCGTTCGTACGTACATATGTACGTACATACATATCTACGTAAGTTCGTCGTTCAATCGTTCAGTCGTTCAATCGTTCATTCGTTCGTTCGTACGTACGTACGTTCAATCATTCGTTTTTTTCTTCGTTCATTCGTTCGTTCTTTCTTTCGTTCGTACGTTCGTTCGTTCGTTCGTACATACGTATGTACGTATATACGTAAGTATGTACGAACGAACGAACGTATGTTTGTACGTACTTAAGTACGTAGGAACGAAAGAACGAACGAACGAACGATCGAACGAACGTACGAACGTATGTTCGTACGAACGAAAGAAAGAACGAAGGTACGTACGAACGAACGAATGAACGATTGAACGAAAGAACGTACGTACGATGGAACGAACGAACGAACAAAAACACTAACGAAGGAACGACGAACTTACATACATTCGTTCGTAAGTACGTATGTTCGTAAGTACGTACGTACGTAAGTTTGTTGTTTCGTTCGTTCGTTCTTTCGTTCGTACGTACGAAAGTAATTTCGGTCGTTCGTTCGTTCATTCGTACGTACGTACGTGCGTACGTATATGCGTTCGTTCGTTTGTACCTACGTACGTACGTTCGTTCGTTCTTCCATGCATTCGTAAATACGTATGTACGTTTGTTTGTTAGTTCCTTCGTTCGTTCATACGTACGAACGTACCTTCCTACGTTCGTTCGTTCGTTCGTTCATTCGTTCGTTCGTTCATTCCTACATACGTACGTATGTACGTACGTTCGTTCGTTCGTTCGTTCGTTCGTAAGTACGTACGTAAGTGCGTTTGTTCTTTCGTTCGTTCGTTCTTTTGTTCGTTCGTGGCTTCTTTCATTCGTAGGTACGTACGTACGTTCCTTCTTTCATTCGATCGTTCATACAGACGTATGTACGTAAGTTCGTTCGTTATTTTGTCCGTAAGACCGTAGCTTACTACGTTCGTTCTTGCGTTCGTTTGTTTGTTCGTTCGTACGTTCGTTCTTTTGTTCATACGTTCGTACATACGTACATCCATCCGTTCGTACGTTCCTTCATTTCGATCCTTCGTTCGTTTGTTTCTACGTACGTATTATCGTTCGTTCGTACATACATAGGTACGTTCATTCGCTCGTTCGTTCGCCCGTACGTACAGACATACGTAGAAGCTTTCGTTCGATTATTCGTTCGTACATACGTACGTACGTACATATGTTCGTTCGTTCGTTCGTTCCATCGTTCGTTCGATCGTTCGTTCATTCGTACGTACGTACGTACTTAGGTACGTTCGCTTCCTCTTTCGTTCGTTCTTTCATTCGTACATACGTTCATACTTACGTTCGTTCGTTCCTTCATTCGTTCTTTCTTTTGTTTGTTCGATCTTTCGTTCATTGATTCGTACGTACGTACGTACGTTCGTTAGTCGTTCGTTCTTACGTACGTTCGTTCGTTCGTTCTTACGTACGTTCGTTCGTTCGTTCTTTCGTGCCTACGTACGTACGTTCATTCGTTATTTCGTACGTTCGTTCGATCGTTCATATTTATTTACGTACGTTCGTTCGTTCGTTTGTTCATTCGTGCGTTTTTTCGTACCTACGTTCGTCCGTTCGTTCATTAGTTATTTCATTGGAACGACCGAGCGAACGAACGTACGTACGTAGGCACGAACGGAAGAGAGAACAAACGTACGAACGGATGTACGTTAGTAAGTACGTACGAATGAAAGAACGAACGAACGAACGAACGACTAACGTACGTACGTACGAACGAAACAATGAACGAAAGATCGAACACACACAAGAAAGAACGAATGAAAGAAGAACGAACGTAAGTATGAACGTATGTACGAATGAAAGAACGAACGAACGAACGAGGAAACGAACGTACCTGAGTACGTACGTACGTACGTACGTGCGTACGTACGTACGTACGTACATACGAATGAACGAACGATCGAATGAAAGAACGAACATACGTATATACCTACGAATGAAAGAAGCCACGAACGAACAAAAGAACGAACGAACGAAAGAACAAACGGACTTACGTACGTACTTACGAACGAACGAACGATCGAACGTACGTACGTACGTACATACGTACGTATGTACGAATGAACGAACGAACGAATGAACGGACGAACGAACGAACAAACGTAGGAAGGTACGTTCGTACGTATGAACGAACGAAGGAACTAACAAACGAACGTAAGTACGTATTTACGAATGCATGAAAGAACGAACGAACGTATGTACGTAGGTACAAACGAGGGAAAGCATATACGTACGTATGTACGAACGAATGAACGAACGAACGACCGAAATTACTTTCGTACGTACGAACGAAAGAACTAAATTACCTATGTACGTACGTATGAACGAACGATCGTACGTACGTACGTACATAGGAACGACCGAGCGAACGAACGTACGTACATAGATAATTGCGTACGAAAGGACGATCGAACGATCGAATGTACGTACGTACGTAAATACGTAGCTAAGTACGTATGTACGAATGAACAAACGAACGTAGATAGGTACATACGTACGAACGAACAAACTAACCAAACAATGAACCGATGAAAGAACTAATGAACGAACGGACGAACGTAGGTACGAAAAAACGCTCCTATGTACAAACGAACGAACGAACAACGAACGAACGATTGAAAGAGCGAAACAACGAAAAACGAACGTACGTTTGTACGTACGTTCATACGTACGAAAGAACGAACGAACGAACGTACGAACGAAACAACGAACGACCGAACGATCGAAGAAACGAACGAAAGAACTAAATTACCTATGTACGTACGTATGAACGAACGATCGAACGTACGTACGTACATAGGAACGACCGTGCGAACGAACGTACGTACATAGATAATTGCGTACGAACGGACGATCGAACGAACGAATGTACGTACGTACGTACGTACGTAAATACGTAGCTAAGTACGTATGTACGAATGAACAAACGAACGTAGATACGTACATACGTACGAACGAACGAATTAACCAAAGAATGAACCAATGAAAGAACTAATGAACGAACGGACGAACGTAGGTACGAAAAAACGCTCGAATGAACAAACGAACGAACGAACAACGAACGAACGTACGTAAATAAATATGAACGATCGATCGAACAAACGAACGAACGAACGTACGAAATAACGAACGAACGTACGTACGTAGGCACAAGAAGACGAGAGAACAAACGTACGTACGGATGTACGTTAGTAAGTACGTACGAATGAAAGAACGAACGAACGAGGAAACGAACGTACCTAAGTACATACGTACGTACGTACGTACGAATGTACGTACGTACGTAAATACGTAGC
>NC_069002.1:13415094-13416490 GCF_001194135.2 Octopus bimaculoides | reverse complement strand
ATACGTACGAACGGACTAACCAAAGAATGAATCAAGAAAGAACTAAAGAACAAACGAACGACGAACGAAGTACGTAAATAAATATGAACGATCGATCGAACAAACGAACGAACGAACGTACGAAATAACGAACGAACGTACGTACGTAGGCACAAGAAGACGAGAGAACAAACGTACGTACGGATGTACGTTAGTAAGTACGTACGAATGAAAGAACGAACGAACGAACGTGCGTAAGAACGAACGAACGACTAACGTACGTACGTACGAACGAACCAATGAACGAAAGATCGAACAAACAAAAGAAAGAACGAATGAAAGAAGAACGAACGTAAGTATGAACGTATGTACGAATGAAAGAACGAACGAACGAGGAAACGAACGTACCTAAGTACATACGTACGTACGTACGTACGAATGTACGTACGTACGTAAATACGTAGCTAAGTTCGTATGTACCTACGAATGAAAGAAGCCACAAACGAACAAAAGAACGAACGAACGAAAGAACAAGCGGACTTACGTACGTACTTACGAATGAACGAACGAACGTACGTACGTAGGTGCAAACGAGCGAACGCATATACGTACGTATGTACGAACGAATGAACGAACGAACGACCGAAAATACTTTCGTACGTTCGAACAAAAGAACGAACGAACGAAACGACGAACTTACGTACGTACTTACGAACGAACTTACGAACGAATGAACGTACATACGTACGTATGTACGTACGAACGAACGAACGTACGTTTGTACGTACGTAAGTACGTAGGAACGAACGAACGAACGAACGAACGAATGATCGAACGAACGTACGAACGTATGTTCGTAAGAACGAAAGAAAGAACGAACGAATGAGCGTACCTACGTACGAACGAATGAACGATTGAACGAAAGAACGTACGTACGTACGTACGATGGGACGAACGAAGGAACAAAAAAACTAACGAAGGAACGACGAACGTACGTACGACCGACCGAACGATCGAACGAACGTACGAACGTATGTTCGGAAGAACGAAAGAAGGAACGAACAAAAGAACGAACGAATGAACGTACCTACGTACGAACGAATGAACGATTGAACGAAAGAACGTACGTACGATGGGACGCACGAACGAACAAAAAAACTAACGAAGGAACGATGAACGTACGTACGACCGACCGAACGAACGAACGAACGTATATACTTACGTGCGTACGTACGAACAAGCGAACGATCAAGCGAACGAACGATTGAAAGAACAAAACAACGAAAAACGAACGTATGTCTGTACGTACGTTCATACGTACGAATGAACGAACGAACGAACGTACGAACGAAATAACGAACGACCGAACGATCGAAGGAGCGTACGAACGAACTAAATTACCTATGTACGTACGTAT
>NC_069002.1:13412761-13413540 GCF_001194135.2 Octopus bimaculoides | reverse complement strand
AACGATCGAAGGAACGAACGAAAGAACTAATGTACGTACGTATGAACGAACGATCGTACGTACGTACATAGGAACGACCGAGCGAACGAACGTACGTACGTAGATAATTGCGTACGAACGGACGATCGAACGAACGAATGTACGTACGTACGTAAATACGTAGCTAAGTACGTATGTACGAATGAACAAACGAACGTAGATACGTACATACGTACGAACGAACGAACTAACCAAAGAATGAACCAATGAAAGAACTAATGAACGAACGGACGAACTTAGGTACGAAAACACGAAGGAACGTACCTAAATAAATATGAACGATCGATCGAACAAACGAACGTACGAAATAACGAACGAACGTACGTACGTAGGCACGAAAGGACGAGAGAACAAACGTACGTACGGATGTACGTTAGTAAGTACGTACGCACGAAAGAACGAACGAACGAACGTACGTAAGAACGAACCAACGACTAACGAACATACGTACGTACGTACGTACACACGAACGACCGAGCGAACGCACGCACGTACGTAGATAAGTGCGTACGACCGGACGATAGAACGAACGTAGATACGTACATACGTACGAACGAACGAACTAACTAAAGAATGAACCAA
The DNA here is from genome assembly GCF_001194135.2 of Octopus bimaculoides. Classification (NCBI taxonomy): domain Eukaryota; kingdom Metazoa; phylum Mollusca; class Cephalopoda; order Octopoda; family Octopodidae; genus Octopus; species Octopus bimaculoides. The sequence continues at coordinate 13,412,919 of NC_069002.1, read as the reverse complement.
TGAAAGAACTAATGAACCAATGAAAGAACTAATGAACGAACGGACGAACGTAGGTACGAAAAAACGCTCGAATGAAAAAACGAACGAACGAACAACGAACGAACGTACGTAAATAAATATGAACGATCGATCGAACAAACGAACGAACGAACGTACGT
>NC_069002.1:13410618-13412006 GCF_001194135.2 Octopus bimaculoides | reverse complement strand
CACGAAAGAACGAACGAACGAACGTACGTAAGAACGAACGAACGACTAACGAACGTACGTACGTACATACGAACGACCGAGCGAACGAACGTACGTACGTAGATAAGTGCGTACGAACGGACGATCGAACGAACGAATGTACGTACGTACGTACGTAAATACGTACCAAAGTACGTATGTTCGAATGAACAAACGAACGTAGATACGTACATACGTACGAACGAACGAACTAACCAAAGAATGAACCAATGAAAGAACTAAAGAACAAACGAACGATGAACGAACGTACGTAAATAAATATGAACGATCGATCGAACAAACGAACGAACGAACGTACGTTCGTAGGCACGAGAGGACGAGAGAACAAACGTATGTACGGATGTACGTTAGTAAGTACGTATGAATGAAAGAACGAACAAACGAACGTACGTAAGAACGAACGAACGACTAACGTACGTACGTACGAACGAACCAATGAACGAAAGATCGAACAAACAAAAGAGAGAACGAATGAAAGAAGAACGAAAGTAAGTATGAACGTATGTACGAATGAAAGAACGAACGAACGAGGAAACCTAAGTACGTACGTAAATACGTAGCTAAGTTCGTATGTACCTACGAATGAAAGAAGCCACGAATGAAAGAAGCCACGAACGAACAAAAGAACGAACGAACCAAAGAACAAACGGACTTACGTACGTACTTACGAACGAACGAACGAACGTACGTACGTGCATACGTACGTATGTACGAATGAACGAACGAACGAATGAACGGACGAACGAACGAACGAACGCAGGAAGGTACGTTCGTACGTATGAACGAACGAAGGAACTAACAAACGAAAGTACGTACGTTTTTACGAATGCATGAAAGAACGAACGAACGTACGTACGTAGGTACAAACGAGCGAACGCATATACGTACGTATGTACGAACGAATGAACGAACGATCGAAATTACTTTCGTACGTACGAACGAAAGAACGAACGAACGAAACGACGAACTTACGTACGTACTTACGAACGAACTTACGAACGAACGAACGTACGTTTGTACGTACGTAAGTACGTTGGAACGAACGAACTACGAACGAACGATCGAACGAACGTACGAACGTATGTTCGTAAGAACGAAAGAAAGAACGAACGAATGAAGGTACCTACGTACGAACGAATGAACGATTGAACGAAAGAACGTACGTACGTACGATGGGACGAACGAACGAACAAAAAAAACTAACGAAGGAACGACGAACGTACGTACGACCGACCGAACGAACGAACGAACGTATATACGTATGTGCGTACGTACGAACAAGCGAACGAACGATTGAAAAACGAAACAACGAAAAACGAACGTACGTTTGTACGTACGTTCATACGTAC
>NC_069002.1:13409723-13410518 GCF_001194135.2 Octopus bimaculoides | reverse complement strand
TCGTACATACGTACTTAGCTACGTATTTACGTACGTACGTACGTACGTACTTTCGTTCGTTCGATCGTCCGTTCGATCGTCCGTTCGTACGCAAATATCTATGTACGTACGTTCGTTCGCACGGTCGTTCCTATGTCCGTATGTACGTACGATCGTTCGTTCATACGTACGTACATAGGTAATTTAGTTCTTTCGTTCGTTCCTTCGATCGTTCGGTCGTTCGTTGTTTCGTTCGTACGTTCGTTCGTTCGTTCATTCGTACGTATGAACGTACGTACAAACGTACGTTCGTTTTTCGTTGTTTCGCTCTTTCAATCGTTCGTTCGTTGTTCGTTCGTTCGTTTGTACATAGGAGCGTTTTTTGGTACCTATGTTCGTCCGTTCGTTCATTAGTTCTTTCATTGGTTCATTCTTTGGTTAGTTCGTTCGTTCGTACGTATGTACCTATCCACGTTCGTTTGTTCATTCGTACATACGTACTTAGCTACGTATTTACGTACGTACGTACATTCGTTCGTTCGATCGTCCTTTCGTACGCAATTATCTATGTACGTACGTTCGTTCGCTCGGTCGTTCCTATGTACGTACGTACGTACGATCGTTCGTTCATACGTACGTACATAGGTAATTTAGTTCTTTCGTTCGTACGTATGAAAGTAATTTCGGTCGTTCGTTCGTTCATTCGTTCGTACATACGTACGTGTATGCGTTCGCTCGTTTGTACCTACGTACGTACGTTCGTTCGTTCTTTCATGCATTCGTAAATACGTACGTACGTTCGTTTGTTAGTTCCTA
>NC_069002.1:13406864-13407922 GCF_001194135.2 Octopus bimaculoides | reverse complement strand
GTTTAGTTCTTTCAATCGTTCGTTCGCTTGTTCGTAAGTACGCACGTACGTATATACGTTCGTTCGTTCGTTCGGTCGGTCGTACGTACGTTCATCGTTCCTTCGTTAGTTTTTTTGTTCGTTCGTGCGTCCCATCGTACGTACGGAAGTTCGTTGTTTCGTTCGTTCGTTCTTTCGTTCGTACGTACGAAAGTAATTTCGGTCGTTCGTTCGTTCATTCGTTCGTACATACGTACGTGTATGCGTTCGCTCGTTTGTACCTACGTACGTACGTTCGTTCGTTCTTTCATGCATTCGTAAATACGTACGTACGTTCGTTTGTTAGTTCCTACGTTCGTTCATACGTACGAACGTACCTTCCTACGTTCGTTCGTTCGTCCGTTCATTCGTTCGTTCGTTCATTCGTACATACGTACGTATGTACCTACGTACGTTCGTTCGTTCGTTCGTTCGTAAGTACGTACTTAAGTCCGTTTGTTCTTTCGTTCGTTCGTTCTTTTGTTCGTTCGTGGCTTCTTTCATTCGTAGGTACATACGTATGTTCGTTCTTTCATTTGATCGTTCGTTCATTCGTTCGTTCGTTCTTTCATTCGTACATACGTTCATACTTACGTTCGTTCTTCTTTCATTCGTTCTTTCTTTTGTGTGTTCGATCTTTCGTTCATTGTTTCGTTCGTACGTACGTACGTACGTTAGTCGTTCGTTCGTTCTTACGTACGTTCGTTCGTTCGTTCTTTCATTCGTACGTACTTACTAACGTACATCCGTTCGTACGTTTGTTCTCTCTTCCTTTCGTGCCTACGTACGTACGTTCGTTCGGTCGGTCGTACGTACGTTCATCGTTCCTTCGTTAGTTATTTTGTTCGTTCGTGCGTCCCATCGTACGTACGTACGTTCTTTCGTTTAATCGTTTATTCGTTCGTACGTAGGTACCTTCATTCGTTCGTTCTTTCTTTCGTTCTTACGAACATACGTTCGTACGTTCGTTCGATCGTTCGTTCGTTCGTTCGTTCGTTCCTACGTACTTACGCACGTACAAACGTACGTTCGTTCTTTCG
>NC_069002.1:13405682-13406854 GCF_001194135.2 Octopus bimaculoides | reverse complement strand
TACGTTTGTTCTCTCGTCCTTTCGTGCCTACGTACGTACGTTAGTTCGCTCGGTCGTCCCTATGTACGTACGTACGTACGATCGTTCGTTCATACGTACGTACATAGGTAATTTAGTTCTTTCGTTCGTTCCTTCGACCGTTCGTTCGTCCCTTCGACCGTTCGGTCGTTCGTTATTTCGTTCGTACTTTCGTTCGTTCGTTCATTCGTACGTATGAACGTACGTACAGACATACGTTCGTTTTTCGTTGTTTCGTTCTTTCAATCGTTCGTTCGCTTGTTTGTACGTACGCACGTACGTATATACGTTCGTTCGTTCGTTCGTTCGGTCGTACGTACGTTCATCGTTCCTTCGTAAGTTTTTTCGTTCGTTCGTGCGTCCCATCGTACGTACGTACGTTCTTTCGTTCAATCGTTCATTTGTTCGTACGTAGGTACGTTCATTCGTTCTTTCTTTCTTTCGTTCTTACGAACATACGTTTGTACGTTCGTTCGATCGTTCGTTCGTTCGTTCGTTCGTTCGTTCCTACGTACTTACGTACGTACAAGCGTACGTTCGTTCGTTCGTTCGTACATACGTACGTTTGTACGTTCATTCGTTCGTAAGTTCGTTCGGAAGTACGTACGTAAGTTCGTCGTTTCGTTCGTTCGTTCTTTCGTTCGTACGTACGAAAGTAATTTCGGTCATTCGTTCGTTCATTCGTTCGTACATACGTACGTATATGCGTTCGCTCGTTTGTACCTACGTACGTACGTTCGTTCGTTCTTTCATGCATTTGTAAATACGTACGTACGTTCGTTTGTTAGTTCCTTCGTTCGTTCATACGTACGAACGTACCTTCCTGCGTTCGTTCGTTCGTTCGTTTGTTCATTCGTTCGTTCGTTCATTCGTACATACGTACGTATGTACGTACGTACGTTCGTTCGTTCGTTTCTTCGTAAGTACGTACGTAAGTCCGCTTGTTCTTTCGTTCGTTCGTTCATTTGTTCGTTCGTGGCTTCTTTCATTCGTAGGTACATACGAACTTAGCTACGTATTTACGTACGTACGTACGTACATTCGTTCGTTCGATCGTCCGTTCGTACGCACTTATCTACGTACGTATGTTCGTTCGCTCGGTCGTTCGTATGTACGTACGTACGTACGTACGTTCGTTAGTCGTTCGTTCGTTC
>NC_069002.1:13400776-13405457 GCF_001194135.2 Octopus bimaculoides | reverse complement strand
ATTTACGTACGTTCGTTCGTCGTTCGTTTGTTCTTTAGTTCTTTCATTGGTTCATTCTTTGGTTAGTTCGTTCGTTCGTACGTATGTACGTATCTACGTTCGTTTGTTCATTCGTACATAAGTACTTAGGTACGTATTTACGTACGTACGTACGTACATTCGTTCGTTCGATCGTCCGTTCGTACGCACTTATCTACGTACGTATGTTCGTTCGCTCGGTCGTTCGTATGTACGTACGTACGTACGTACGTTCGTTAGTCGTTCGTTCGTTCTTACGTACGTTCGTTAGTCGTTCGTTCGTTCCTACGTACGTTCGTTTGTTCGTTCTTTCGTGCGTACGTACTAAATAACATACATCCGTACGTACGTTTGTTCTCTCGTTCTTTCGTGCCTACGTATGTACGTTGGTTCGTTATTACGTACGTTCGTTCGATCGTTCATATTTATTTACGTACGTTGATTCGTTGTTCGTTCGTTCGTTTGTTCATTCGAGCGTTTTTTCGTACCTACGTTCGTCCGTTCGTTCATTAGTTCTTTCATTGGTTCATTCTTTGGTTAGTTCGTTCGTTCGTACGTATGTACGTATCTACGTTCGTTTGTTCATTCGTACATACGTACTTAGCTTCGTATTTACGTACGTACGTACATTCGTTCTTTCGATCGTCCGTTCGTACGCAATTATCTACGTACGTACGTTCGTTCGCTCGGTCGTTCGTATGTACGTACGTACGTACGATCGTTCGTTCATACGTACGTACATAGGTAATTTAGTTCTTTCGTTCGTTCCTTCGATCGTTCGGTCGTTCGTTGTTTCGTTCGTACGTTCGTTCGTTCGTTCATTCGTACGTATGAACGTACGTACAAACATACGTTCGTTTTTCGTTGTTTCGTTCTTTCAATCGTTAGTTCGCTTGTTCGTACGTACGCACGTACGTATATAAGTTCGTTCGTTCGTTCGGTCGGTCGTACGTACGTTCGTCGTTCAATCGTTCATTCGTTCGTACGTAGTTACGTGCATTCGTTAGTTCTTTCTTTCGTTCTTACGAACATACGTTCGTACATTCGTTCCATCGTTCGTTCGTACGTTCATTCGTTCCTACGTACTTACGTACGTACGTTCGTTCGTTCGTTCGTACATACGTACGTATGTACGTTCATTCGTTCGTAAGTTCGTTCCTAAATACGTACGTAAGTTCGTCGTTTCGTTCGTTCGTTCTTTCGTTCGTACGTACGAAAGTAATTTCGGTCGTTCGTTCGTTCATTCGTTCGTAAATACGTACGTATATGCGTTCGCTCGTTTGTACCTACGTACGTACGTACGTTCGTTCGTTCTTTCATGCATTCGTAAATACGTACGTACGTTCGTTTGTTAGTTCCTTCGTTCGTTCATACGGACGAACGTACCTTCCTGCGTTCGTTCGTTCGTTCGTTCGTCCGTTCATTCGTTCGTTCGTTCATTCGTACATACGTACGTACGTTCGTTCGTTCGTTCGTAAGTACGTACGTAAGTCCGCTTGTTCTTTCGTTCGTTCGTGCTTTTGTTTGTTCGTGGCTTCTTTCATTCGTAGGTACATACGTACATAGGTACGTATTTACGTACATTCGTACGTACGTACCTACCTAGGTACGTTCGTTTCCTCGTTCGTTCGTTCTTTCATTCGTACATACGTTCATACTTACGTTCGTTCTTCTTTCATTCGTTCTTTCTTTTGTTTGTTCGATATTTCGTTCATTGGTTCGTTCGTACGTACGTTCGTTCGTTCGTTCTTTCATTCGTACGTACTTACTAACGTACATCCGTACGTACGTTTGTTCTCTCGTCCTCTCGTGCCTACGTACGTACGTTCGTTCGTTCGTTTGTTCGATCGATCGTTCACATTTATTTACGTACGTTCGTTCGTCGTTCGTTTGTTCTTTAGTTCTTTCATTGGTTCATTCTTCGGTTAGATCGTTCGTTCGTACGTATGTACGTATCTACGTTCGTTTGTTCATTCGTACATATGTACATTGGTACGTATTTACGTACGTACGTACATTCGTTCGTTCGATCGTCCGTTCGTACGCACTTATCTACGTACGTACGTTCGTTCGCTCAGTCGTTCGTATGTACGTACGTACGTACGTACGTACGTTAGTCGTTCGTTCGTTCTTACGTACGTTCGTTCGTTCTTTCGTGCGTACGTACTTACTAACGTACATCCGTACGTACGTTTGTTCTCTCGTCCTTTCGTGCCTACGTACGTACGTTCGTTCGTTATTTCGTACGTTCGTTCGTTCGTTTGTTCGTTCGTTCGTTCTTTCGTGCGTACGTACTTACTAACGTACATCCGTACGTACGTTTGTACTCTCGTCCTTTCGTCCCTACGTACGTACGTTCGTTCGTTATTTCGTACGTTCGTTCGTATGTACGTATCTACGTTCGTTTGTTCATTCGTACATACGTACTTTGGTACGTATATACGTACATACGTACGTACATTGGTTCGTTTTTTCGTACGTTCGTTCGATCGTTCATATTTATTTACGTACGTTCGTTCGTTGTTCGTTCGTTCGTTTGTTCATTCGAGCGTTTTTTCGTACCTACGTATGAACGAACGAAGGAACTAACAAACGATCGTACGTACGTATTTACGAATGCATGAAAGAACGAACGAACGTACGTACGTAGGTACAAACGAGCGAACGCATATACGTACGTACTTACGAACGAACGTACGTACGTACATACATACGTGTGTACGAATGAACGAACGAACGACTGAACGGACGAACGAACGAACGAACGACCGAAATTACTTCCGTACGTACGAACGAAAGAACGAACGAACGAAACGACGAACTTACGTACGTACTTACGAACGAACTTACGAACGAATGAACGTACATACGTACGTATGTACGAACGAACGAACGAACGTACGTTTGTACGTACGTAAGTAAGTAGGAACGAACGAACGAACGAACGAACGATCGAACGAACGTACGAACGTATGTTCGTAAGAACGAAAGAAAGTACGAACGAATGAACGTACCTACGTACGAACGAATGAACGATCGAACGAAAGAACGTACGTACGTACGATGGGACGAACGAACGAACAAAAAAACTAACGAAGGAACGACGAACGTACGTACGACCGACCGAACGATCGAACGAACGAACGTAGGTTTGTACGTACGTAAGTACGTAGGAACGAACGAACGAACGAACAAAAGAACGAACGAATGAACGTACCTACGTACGAACGAATGAACGATTGAACGAAAGAACGTACGTACGATGGGACGCACGAACGAACAAAAAACTAACGAAGGAACGATGAACGTACGTATGACCGACCGAACGAACGAACGAACGTATATACTTACGTGCGTACGTACGAACAAGCGAACGAACAAGCGAACGAACAAGCGAACGAACGATTGAAAGAAGGAAACAACGAAAAACGAACGTATGTCTGTACGTACGTTCATACGTACGAATGAAAGAACGAACGAACGAACGCAGGAAGGTACGTTCGTACGTATGAACGAACGAAGGAACTAACAAACGAACGTACGTACGTATTTACGAATGCATGAAAGAACGAACGAACGTACGTACGTAGGTACAAACGAGCGAACGCATATACGTACGTATGTACGAACGAATGAACGAACGAACGACAGAAATTACTTTCGTACGTAAGAACGAAACAACGAACGAACGAAACAACGAACTTACGTACGTACTTCCGAACGTACTTACGAATGAATGTACGTACATACGGACGTATGTACGAACGAAAGAAAGAACGAACGAATGAACGTACCTACGTACGAATGAATGAACGATTGAACGAAAGAACGTACGTACGTACGATGGGACGCACGAACGAACAAAAAAACTAACGAAGGAACGATGAACGTACGTACGACCGACAGAACGAACGAACGTATATACGTACGTGCGTACGTACGAACAAGCGAACGAACGATTGAAACAACGAAACAACGAAAAACGAACGTATGTTTGTACGTACGTTCATACGTACGAATGAACGAACGAACGAACGTACGAACGAAATAACGAACGACCGAACGGTCGAAGGAACGAACGAAAGAACTAAATTACCTATGTACGTACGTATGAACGAACGATCGTACGTACGTACGTACATAGGAACGACCGAGGGAACGAACGTACGTACGTAGGCACGAAAGCACGAGAGAACAAACGTACGTACGGATGTAAGTTTGTAAGTACGTACGAATGAAAGAACGAACGAACGAACGTACGTAAGAAGGAACGAACGACTAACGTACGTACGTACGTACGAACGAACCAATGAACGAAAGATCGAACACACAAAAGAAAGAACGAATGAAAGAAGAACGAACGTAAGTATGAACGTATGTACGAATGAAAGAACGAACGAACGAAGGAGAAAACGAACGTACCTAAGTATGTCCGTACGTACCTACGTACGAATGAACGAACGATCGAATGAAAGAACGAACATACGTATGTACCTACGAATGAAAGAAGCCACGAACGAAGAAAAGAACGAAAGAACGAAAGAACAAACGGACTTACGTACGTACTTACGAACGAACGAACGAACGAACGAACGAACGAACGTACGTACGTAGGCACGAAAGGACGAGAGAACAAACGTACGTACGGATGTACGTTAGTAAA
>NC_069002.1:13396415-13398962 GCF_001194135.2 Octopus bimaculoides | reverse complement strand
ACGAAAGGACGATCGAACGAACGAATGTACGTACGTACGTACGTAAATACGTACCTAAGTACGTATGTACGAATGAACAAACGAACGTAGATACGTACATACGTACGAACGAACGAACTAACCAAAGAATGAACCAATGAAAGAACTAATGAACGAACGGACGAACTTAGGTACGAAAACACGAACGAAAGAACAAACGAACAACGAAGGAAGTACGTAAATAAATATGAACGATCGATCGAACAAACGAACGAACGAACGTACGAAATAACGAACGAACGTACGTACGTAGGCACGAAAGGACGAGAGAACAAACGTACGTACGGATGTACGTTAGTAAAGACGTACGCACGAAAGAACGAACGAACGAACGTACGTAAGAACGAACGAACGACTAACGTACGTACGTACGTACGTACATACGAACGACCCAGCGAACGAACGTACGTACGTAGATAAGTGCGTACGAACGGACGATCGAACGAACGAATGTACGTACGTACGTAAATACGTACCAAAGTACATATGTACGAATGAAAGAAGAACGAACGTAAGTATGAACGTATGTACGAATGAAAGAACGAACGAACGAGGAAACGAACGTACCTAGGTAGGTACGTACGTACGAATGTACGTAAATACGTAGCTAAGTACGTATGTACCTACGAATGAAAGAAGCCACGAACGAACAAAAGCACGAACGAACGAAAGAACAAGCGGACTTACGTACGTACTTACGAACGAACGAACGAACGTACGTACGTATGTACGAATGAACGAACGAACGAATGAACGGACGAACGAACGAACGAACGCAGGAAGGCACGTTCGTACGTATGAACGAACGAAGGAACTAACAAACGAACGTACGTACGTATTTACGAATGCATGAAAGAACGAACGAACGTACGTACGTAGGTACAAACGAGCGAACGCATATACGTACGTATGTACGAACGAATGAACGAACGAACGACCGAAATTACTTTCGTACGTACGAACGAAAGAACGAACGAACGAAACGACGAACTTACGTACGTACTTACGAACGAACTTACGAACGAATGAACGTACATACGTACGTATGTACGAACGAACGAACGAACGTACGTACGTAAGTACGTAGGAACGAATGAAAGTACGATCGAACGATCGAACGAATGTACGAACGTATGTTCGTAAGAACGAAAGAAAAAACGCTCGAATGAACAAACGAACGAACGAACAACGAACGTACGTACGTAAATAAATATGAACGATCGAACGAACGTACGAAAAAACGAACCAACATACGTACGTAGGCACGAAAGAACGAGAAAACAAACGTACGTACGGATGTACGTTATTAAGTACGTACGCACGAAAGAACAAATAAACGAACGTACGTAGGAACAAACGAACGACTAACGAACGTACGTACGTACGTACGTACATACGAACGAACATACGTACGTAGATATGTGCGTACGAACGGACGATCGAACGAACGAATGTACGTACGTACGTACGTATATACGTACCAAAGTACGTATGTACGAATGAACAAACGAACGTAGATACGTACATACGAACGAACGTACGAAATAACGAACGGACGTACGTACGTAGGCACGAAAGGACGAGAGTACAAACGTACGTACGGATGTACGTTAGTAAGTACGTACGCACGAAAGAACGAACGAACGAACGTACGTAAGAACGAACGAACGACTAACGAACATACGTACGTACGTACGTACATACGAACGACCGAGCGAACGAACGTACGTACGTAGATAAGTGCGTACGAACGGACGATGGAACGAACGTAGATACGTACATACGTACGAACGAACGAACTAACCAAAGAATGAACCAATGAAAGGACTAATGAACGAACGGACGAACGTAGGTACGTACGTACGTACAAACGAACGAACGAACGTACGAAATAACGAACGAACGTACGTACGTAGGCACGAGAGGACGAGAGAACTAACGTACGTACGGATGTACTTAGGTACGTATTTACGTACGTACGTACGTACATTCGTTCGTTCGATCGTCCGTTCGTACGCACTTATCTACGTACGTATGTTCGTTCGCTCGGTCGTTCGTATGTACGTACGTACGTACGTACGTACGTTCGTTCGTTCCTACGTACGTTTCTTTGTTCGTTCTTTCCTGCGTGCGTACTTAATAACGTTCTCTCGTTCTTTCGTGCCTACGTTCGTACGTTGGTTCGTTATTTCGTACGTTCGTTCGATCGTTCATATTTATTTACGTACGTTCGTTCGTTTTTCGTTCGTTCGTTTGTTCATTCGAGCGTTTTTTCGTACCTACGTTCGTCCGTTCGTTCATTAGTTCTTTCATTGGTGCATTCTTTGGTTAGTTCGTTCGTTCGTACGTATGTACGTATCTACGTTTGTTTGTTCATTCGTACATACGTACTTAGCTACGTATTTACGTACGTACGTACGTACGTACATTCGTTCGTTCGGTCGTCCGTTCGTACGCAAATATCTATGTACGTACGTTCGTTCGCACGGTCGTTCCTATGTCCGTATG
>NC_069002.1:13393605-13395933 GCF_001194135.2 Octopus bimaculoides | reverse complement strand
GATCGTTCGTTCATACGTACGTACATAGGTAATTTAGTTCTTTCGTTTGTTCCTTCGATCGTTCGGTCGTTCGTTGTTTCGTTCGTACGTTCGTTCGTTCGTTCATTCGTACGTATGAACGTACGTACAAACGTACGTTCGTTTTTCGTTGTTTCGTTCTTTCAATCGTTCGTTCGCTTGTTCGCACGTACGCATGTACGTATATAAGTTCGTTCGTTCGGTCGGTCGTACGTACGTTCGTCGTTCCATCGTTAGTTTTTTGTTCGTTCGTTCCTCCCATCGTACGTACTTACGTTCTTTCGTTCAATCGTTCATACGTAGGTACGTTCATTCGTTCGTTCTTTCTTTCGTTCTTACGAACATACGTTCGTACGTTCGTATATGCGTTCGCTCGTTTGTACCTACGTACGTACGTTCGTTCGTTCTTTCATGCATTCGTAAATACGTACGTACGTTCGTTTGTTAGTTCCTTCGTTCGTTCATACGTACGAACGTACCTTCCTACGTTTGTTCGTTCGTTCGTCCGTTCATTCGTTCGTTCGTTCATTCGTACATACGTACGTATGTACGTATTCATTCGTACTTACTTACTAACGTACATTCGTACTTACTTACTTACTTACTTACTTACTTACTTACTTACTTACTTACTAACGTACATCCGTACGTACGTTTGTTCTCTCGTCCTCTCGTGCCTACGTACGTACGTTCGTTCGTTATTTCGTACGTTCGTTGGTTCGTTTGTTCGATCGATCGTTCATATTTATTTACGTACGTTCGTTCGTCGTTCGTTTGTTCTTTAGTTCTTTCATTCGTACATACGTTCATACTTACGTTCGTTCTTCTTTCATTCGTTCTTTCTTTTGTGTGTTCGATCTTTCGTTCATTGGTTCGTTCGTACGTACGTACGTACGTTAGTCGTTCGTTCGTTCTTACGTCCGTTCGTTCGTTCTTTCATTCGTACGTACTTACTAACGTACATCCGTACGTACGTTTGTTCTCTCTTCCTTTCGTGCCTACGTACGTACGTTCGTTCGCTCGGTCGTTCCTATGTATGTACGTACGTACGATCGTTCGTTCATACGTACGTACATAGGTAATTTAGTTCTCTCGTTCGTTCCTTCGACCGTTCGGTCGTTCCTTATTTCGTTCGTACGTTCGTTCGTTCGTTCATTCGTACGTAAGAACGTACGTACAAACATACGTTCGTTTTTCGTTGTTTCGTTCTTTCAATCGTTCGTTCGCTTGTTCGTAAGTACGCACGTACGTATATACGTTCGTTCGTTCGTTCGGTCGGTCGTACGTACGATCATCGTTCCTTCGTTAGTCTTTTTGTTCGTTCGTGCGTCCCATCGTATATACGTTCGTTCAATCGTTCATTCGTTCGTACGTAGATACGTTCATTCGTTCGTTCTTTCTTTCGTTCTTACGAACATACGTTCGTACGTTCGTTCGATCGTTCGTTCGTTCGTTCGTTCGTTCGTACGTACTTACGTACGTACAAACGTACGTTCGTTCGTTCGTTCTTTCGTACATACGTACGTATGTACGTACATTCGTTCGTAAGTTCGTTCGTAAGTACCTACGGAAGTTCGTTGTTTCGTTCGTTCGTACGTACGAAAGTAATTTCGATCGTTCGTTCGTTCATTCGTTCGTACATACGTACGTGTATGCGTTCACTCTTTTGTACCTACGTACGTACGTTCGTTCGTTCTTTCATGCATTCGTAAATACGTACGTACGTTCGTTTGTTAGTTCCTTCGTTCGTTCATACGTACGAACGTACCTTCCTACGTTCGTTCGTTCGTTCGTCCGTTCATTCGTTCGTTCGTTCATTCGTACATACGTACTTATGTACGTACGTACGTTCGTTCGTTCGTTCGTTCGTAAGTACGTACGTAAGTCCGTTTGTTCTTTTGTTCGTTCGTTCCTTTGTTTGTTCGTGGGTTCTTTCATTCGTAGGTACATACGTATGTTCGTTCTTTCATTCTATCGTTCGTTCATTCGTACGTACGTACGTACGTACTTAGGTACGTTCGTTTCCTCGTTCGTTCGTTCGTTCTTTCATTCGTACATACGTTCATACTTACGTTCGTTCTTCTTTCATTCGTTCGTTCTTTTGTGTGTTCGATCTTTCGTTCATTGGTTCGTTCGTACGTACGTACATACGTTAGTCGTTCGTTCGTTCTTACGTACGTTCGTTCGTTCGTTCTTTCATTCGTACGTACTTACTAACGTACATCCGAACGTACGTTTGTTCTCTCGTCCTTTCGTGCCTACGTACGTACGTTCGTTCGCTCGGTCGTTCCTATGTATGTACGTACGTAC
>NC_069002.1:13391610-13392635 GCF_001194135.2 Octopus bimaculoides | reverse complement strand
CTTTCATGCATTCGTAAATATGTACGTACGTTCGTTTGTTAGTTCCTTCGTTCGTTCATACGTACGAACGTACCTTCCTACGTTCGTTCGTTCGTTCGTCCGTTCGTTCGTTCGTCCGTTCATTCGTTCGTTCGTTCATTCGTACATACGTACGTATGTACGTACGTACGTTCGTTCGTTCGTTCGTTCGTAAGTACGTACGTAAGTCCGTTTGTTCTTTCGTTCGTTCGTTCCGTCGTTCGTACGTACGAAAGTAATTTCGGTCGTTCGTTCGTTCATTCGTTCGTACATACGTACGTGTATGCGTTCGCTCGTTTGTACCTACGTACGTAAGTTCGTTCGTTCTTTCATGCATTTGTAAATACATACGTACGTTCGTTTGTTAGTTCCTTCTTTCGTTCATACGTACGAACGTACCTTCCTGCGTTCGTTCGTTCGTTCGTCCGTTCATTCGTTCGTTCGTTCATTCGTACATACGTACGTATGTACGTACGTACGTTCGTTCGTTCGTTCGTACGTAAGTCCGCTTGTTCTTTCGTTCGTTCGTTCTTTTGTTCGTTCGTGGCTTCTTTCATTCGTAGGTACATACGAACTTAGCTACGTATTTACGTACGTACGTACGAATGTACGTACGTACGTTCGTTTCCTCGTTCGTTCGTTCTTTCATTCGTACATACGTTTATACTTACGTTCGTTCTTCTTTCATTCGTTCTTTCTTTTGTTTGTTCGATCTTTCGTTCATCGGTTCGTTCGTACGTACGTACGTTAGTCGTTAGTTCGTTCTGACCTATGTTCGTTCGTTCGTTCTTTCATTCGTACGTACTTACTAACGTACATCCGTACGTACGTTTGTTCTCTCGTCCGCTCGTGCCTACGTACGTACGTTCGTTCGTTATTTCGTACGTTCGTTCGTTCGTTTGTTCGATCGATCGTTCATATTTATTTACGTACGTTCGTTCGTCGTTCGTTTGTTCTTTAGTTCTTTCATTGGTTCATTCTTTGGTTAGTTCGTTCGTTCGTACGTA
>NC_069002.1:13389195-13391112 GCF_001194135.2 Octopus bimaculoides | reverse complement strand
TGTTCGTTCGTTCGTTCTTTCATTCGTACGTACTTACTAACGTACATCCGTACGTACGTTTGTTCTCTCGTCCGCTCGTGCCTACGTACGTACGTTCGTTCGTTATTTCGTACGTTCGTTCGTTCGTTCATTCGTACGTATGAACGTACGTACAAACATACGTTCGTTTTTCGTTGTTTCGTTCTTTCAATCGTTCGTTCGCTTGTTCGTACGTACGCACGTACGTATATAAGTTCGTTCGTTCGTTCGGTCGGTCGTACGTACGTTCGTCGTTCCTTCGTTAGTTTTTTTGTTCGTTCGTGCGTCCCATCGTACGTACGTACGTTCTTTCGTTCAATCGTTCATTCGTTCGTACGTAGGTACGTTCATTCGTTCGTTCTTTCTTTTGTTCTTACGAACATACGTTCGTACGTTCGTTCGATCGTTCGTTCGTACGTTCATTCGTTCCTACGTACTTACGTACGTACGATCGTTCGTACATACGTACGTATGTACGTTCATTCGTTCGTAAGTTCGTTCGTAATGACGTACGTAAGTTCGTCGTTTCGTTTGTTCGTTCTTTTGTTCGTACGTACGAAAGTAATTTCGGTCGTTTGTTCGTTCATTCGTTCGTACATACGTACGTATAAGCGTTCGCTCGTTTGTACCTACGTACGTACGTTCGTTCGTTCTTTCATGTATTCGTAAATACGTACGTACGTTCGTTTGTTAGTTCCTTCGTTCGTTCATACGTACGAACGTACCTTCCTGCGTTCGTTCGTTCGTTCGTCCGTTCATTCGTTCGTTCGTTCATTCGTACATACGTACGTACGTTCGTTCGTTCGTTCGTAAGTACGTACGTAAGTCCGCTCGTTCGTTCGTAAGTACGTACGTAAGTCCGCTTGTTCTTTCGTTCGTTCGTGCTTTTGTTCGTTCGTGGCTTCTTTCATTCGTAGGTACATACGTACTTAGCTACGTATTTACGTACATTCGTACGTACGTACGTACCTAGGTACGTTCGTTTCCTCGTTCGTTCGTTCTTTCATTCGTACATACGTTCATACTTACGTTCGTTCTTCTTTCATTCGTTCTTTCTTTTGTTTGTTCGATCTCTCGTTCATTGGTTCGTTCGTACGTACGTACGTTAGTCGTTCGTTCGTACTTACGTACGTTCGTTCGTTCGTTCTTTCATTCGTACGTACTTACTAACGTACATCCGTACGTACGTTTGTTCTCTCGTCTTCTCGTGCCTACGTACGTACGTTCGTTCGTTATTTCGTACGTTCGTTCGTTCGTTTGTTCGATCGATCGTTCATATTTATTTACGTACGTTCGTTCGTCCTTCGTTTGTTCTTTAGTTCTTTCATTGGTTCATTCTTTGGTTAGTTCGTTCGTACGTATGTACGTATCTACGTTCGTTTGTTCATTCATACATACTTACTTTGTTACGTATTTACGTACGTACGTACATTCGTTCGTTCGATCGTCCGTTCGTACGCACTTATCTACGTACGTACGTTCTTTCGCTCGGTCGTTCGTATGTACGTACGTACGTACGTACGTTCGTTAGTCGTTCGTTCGTTCTTACGTACGTTCGTTCGTTCTTTCGTGCGTACCTACTTACTAACGTATATCCGTACGTACGTTTGTTCTCTCGTCCTTTCGTGCCTACGAACGTACGTTCGTTCGTTATTTCGTACGTTCGTTCGTTTGTTCATTCGTACATACGTACTTTGGTACGTATTTACGTACGTACGTACATCCGTTCGATCGATCGTCCGTTCGTACGCACTTATCTACGTACGTACGTTTGTTCGCTCGGTCGTTCGTATGTACGTACGTACGTACGTGCGTACTTTAGTCGTTCGTTCGTTCTTACGTACGTTCCTTCTTTCGTGCGTACGTACTTACTAACGTACATCCGTACGTACGTTTGTT
>NC_069002.1:13388828-13389185 GCF_001194135.2 Octopus bimaculoides | reverse complement strand
ACGTACGTACATTCGTTCGTTCGATCGTCCGTTCGTACGCACTTATCAACATACGTATGTTCGTTCGCTCGGTCGTTCGTATGTACGTACGCACGTACGTACGTTCGTTCGTTCCTACGTACGTTTGTTTGTTCGTTCTTTCCTGCGTGCGTACTTAATAACGTATGTACGTACGTACGTACGTTAGTCGTTCGTTCGTTCTTACGTACGTTCGTTTGTTCGTTCTTTCGTGCGTACGTACTTAATAACGTACATCCGTACGTACGTTTGTTCTCTCGTTCTTTCGTGCCTACGTACGTACGTTGGTTCGTTATTTCGTACGTTCGTTCGATCGTTCATATTTATTTACGTACGTTC
>NC_069002.1:13388119-13388818 GCF_001194135.2 Octopus bimaculoides | reverse complement strand
TACGTTTGTTCTCTCGTTCTTTCGTGCCTACGTACGTACGTTGGTTCGTTATTTCGTACGTTCGTTCGATCGTTCATATTTATTTACGTACGTTCGTTCGTTGTTCGTTCGTTCGTTTGTTCATTCGAGCGTTTTTTCGTACCTACGTTCGTCCGTTCGTTCATTAGTTCTTTCATTGGTTCATTCTTAGGTTTGTTCGTTCGTTCGTACGTATGAACGTATCTACGTTGGTTTGTTCATTCGTACATACGTACTTACGTACGAAAGTAATTTCGGTCGTTCGTTCGTTCATTCGTTCGTCCGTTCATTCGTTCGTTCGTTCATTCGTACATAAGTACGTATGTACGTACGTACGTTCGTTCGTTCGTTCGTAAGTACGTACGTAAGTCCGCTTGTTCTTTCGTTCGTTCGTTCCTTTGTTCGTTCGTGGCTTCTTTCATTCGTAGGTACATACGTATGTTCGTTCTTTCATTCGATCGTTCGTTCATTCGTACGTACGTACGTACGTACTTAGGTACGTTCGTTCGTTCTTTCATTCGTTCTTTCTTTTGTTTGTTCGATCTTTCGTTCATTGGTTCGTACGTACGTACGTTAGTCGTTCGTTCCTTCTTACGTACGTTCGTTCGTTCGTTCGGTCTTTCATTCGTACGTAATTACTAACGTACATCCGTACGTTCGTTTGTTCTCTCGTCCTTTCGT
>NC_069002.1:13384267-13386936 GCF_001194135.2 Octopus bimaculoides | reverse complement strand
ATACGTTCCTTCGGTCGGTCGTACGTACGCACGTACGTATGTAGTACATACATATGTACGTACGTACGTACGTTCGTCGTTCCTTCGTTAGTTTTTTGGTTCGTTCGTTCGTTCCATCTTACGTACGTACGTTCTTTCGTTCAATCGTTCTTTCGTTCGTTCTTTCGTTCGTACGTAGGTACGTTCATTCGTTCGTTCTTTTGTTCGTTCATTCGTTCGTTCATTCTTTCGTTCGTCGTTCGTTCGTTCTTACGTACGTCCGTTCGTTCGTTCTTTCATTCGTAAGTACTTACTAACGTACATCCGTACGTACGTTTGTTCTCTCGTCCTTTCGTGCCTACGTACGTACGTTCGTTCGCTCGGTCGTTCCTATGTACGTACGTACGTACGATCGTTCGTTCATTCGTACGCATGAACGTACGTACAAACATACGTTCGTTTTTCGTTGTTTCGTTCTTTCAATCGTTCGTTCGCTTGTTCGTACGTACGCACTTACGTATATACGTTCGTTCGTTCGTTCGGTCGGTCGTACGTACGTTCATCGTTCCTTCGTTAGTTTTTTTGTTCGTTCGTGCGTCCCATCGTACGTACGTACGTACGTTCTTTCGTTCAATCGTTCATTCGTTCGTACGTAGGTACGTTCATTCGTTCGTTCCTTTGTTCGTTCTTTCTTTCGTTCTTACGAACATACGTTCGTACGTTCGTTCGATCGTTTGTTCGTTCGTTCGTTCGTTCGTTCCTACATACTTACGTACGTACAAACGTACGTTCGTTCGTAAGTTCGTTCGTAAGTACGTACGTAAGTTCGTTGTTTCGTTCGTTCGTACTTTCGTTCGTACGTACGAAAGTAATTTCGGTCGTTCGTTCGTTCATTCGTTCGTACATACGTACGTATATGCGTTCGCTCGTTTGTACCTACGTACGTACGTTCATTCTTTCTTTCATGCATTCGTAAATACGTACGTACGTTCGTTTGTTAGTTCCTTCATTCGTTCATACGTACGAACGTACATTCCTACGTTCGTTCGTTCGTTCGTCCGTTCATTCGGTCGTTCGTTCTTTCGTACATACGTACGTATGTACGTTCGTACGTTCGTTCGTTCGTTCGTAAGTACGTACGTAAATCCGTTTGTTCTTTCGTTCGTTCGTTCTTTTGTTCGTTCGTGGCTTCTTTCATTCGTAGGTACATACGTATGTTCGTTATTTCATTCGATCTTTCGTTCATTCGTACGCACGTACGTACGTACGTACGTACGTACTTAGGTACGTTCGTTTCCTCGTTCGTTCGTTCGTTCTTTCATTCGTACATACGTTCATACTTACGTTCGTTCTTCTTTCATTCGTTCTTTCTTTTGTGTGTTCGTTCTTTCGTTCATTGGTTCGTTCGTACGTACGTACGTTAGTCGTTCGTTCGTTCTTACGTACGTTCGTTCGTTCGTTCTTTCATTCGTACGTACTTACTAACGTACATCCGTACGTACGTTTGTTCTCACGTCCTTTCGTGCCTACTTACGTACGTTCGTGTGCTCGGTCGTTCCTATGTACGTACGTACGTACGATCGTTCGTTCATACGTACGTACCTAGGTAATTTAGTTCTTTCGTTCGTTTCTTCAACCGTTCGGTCGTTCGTTATTTCGTTCGTCCGTTCGTTCGTTCGTTCATTCGTACCTATGAACGTACGTACAAACATACGTTCGTTTTTCGTTGTTTCGTTCTTTCAATCGTTCGTTCGCTTGTTCGTACGTACGCACGTACGTATATACATTCGTTCGTTCGTTCGGTCTGTCGTACGTACGTTCATCCTTCCTTCGTTAGTTTTTTTGTTCGTTCGTACGTAGGTACGTTCATTCGTTCGTTCTTTTGTTCGTTCTTTCTTTCGTTCTTACGAACATACGCTCGTACGTTCGTTCGATCGTTCGTTCGTTCCTACGTACTTAGGTACGTACAAACGTACGTTCGTACGTTCGTTCGTTCGTTCGTTCGTTCGTACATACGTACGTATGTACGTACATTCGTTCGTAAGTTCGTTCGTAAGTACGTACGTAAGTTCGTTGTTACGTTCGTTCGTACGTACGAAAATAATTTCGGTCGTTCGTTCGTTCATTCGTTCGTACATACGTACGTATATGCATTCGTTCGTTTGTACCTACGTACGTACGTTCGTTCGTTCTTTCATGAATTCGTAAATACGTACGTACGTTCGTTTGTTAGTTCCTTCGTTCGTTCATACGTACGAACGTACCTTCCTACGTTCGTTCGTCCGTTCTTTCGTTCTTTCGTTCATTCGTACATACGTACTTATGTACGTTCGTTCGTTCGCAAGTACGTACGTAAATCCGTTTGTTCTTTCGTTCGTTCGTTCTTTTGTTCGTTCGTGGCTTCTTTCATTCGTAGGTACATACGTATGTTCGTTCTTTCATTCGATCGTTCGTTCATTCGTACGTACGTACGTACGTACGTACGTACGTACTTAGGTACGTTCGTTCGTTCTTTCATTCGTTCTTTCTTTTGTTTGTTCGATCTTTCGTTCATTGGTTCGTACGTACGTACGTTAGTCGTTCGTTCCTTCTTACGTACGTTCGTTCGTTCGTTCAGTCTTTCATTCGTACGTAATTACTAACGTACATCCGTACGTTCGTTTGTTCTCTCGTCCTTTCGTGCCTACGTA
>NC_069002.1:13374217-13383406 GCF_001194135.2 Octopus bimaculoides | reverse complement strand
CGTACAAACGTACGTTCGTTTTTCGTTGTTTCGTTCTTTCAATCGTTCGTTCGCTTGTTCGTACGTACGTACGTACGTATATACGTTCCTTCGGTCGGTCGTACGTACGCACGTACGTATGTAGTACATACATATGTACGTACGTACGTACGTTCGTCGTTCCTTCGTTAGTTTTTTGGTTCGTTCCATCTTACGTACGTACGTTCTTTCGTTCAATCGTTCTTTCGTTCGTTCTTTCGTTCGTACGTAGGTACGTTCATTCGTTCGTTCTTTTGTTCGTTCATTCGTTCGTTCATTCTTTCGTTCGTACGTTCGTTCGTTCGTACGTACTTACGTACGTTCGATCGTTCGTTCGTACATACGTACGTATATACGTACATTCGTTCGTAAGTACGTTCGTAAGTACGTTCGTAAGTACGTACGTACGTTGTTTCGTTGTTTCGTTCGTTCCTTCTTTCGTTCGTACGTACGAAAGTAATTTCGGTCGTTCGTTTGTTCATTCGTTCGTACATAAGTACGTACGTACGTATATGCGTTCGTTCGTTTGTACCTACGTACGTACGTTCGTTCGTTCGTTCATGCATTCGTAAATACGTACGTATGTTCGTGTGTTTATTCCTTCGTTCGTTCATATGTACGAACGTACCTTTCTACGTTCGTACGTTCGTACGTTAATTCGTTTGTTCGTTCATTCGTGCATACGTACGTATGTACGTACGTTCGTTCGTAAGTACGTACATAAGTCCGTTTGTTCTTTCGTTCGTTCGTGGCTTCTTTCATTCGTAGGTACGTACGTACGTTCGTTCTTTCATTCGATCGTTCATACAGATGTATGTACGTAAGTTCGTTTGTTATTTTGTTCGTAAGACTGTACCTTCCTACGTTCGTTCTTGCGTTCGTTCATTCGTACGTACGTACGTACTTAGGTACGTTCGTTTCCTCGTTCGTTCTTTCATTCGTACGTACGTTCATAATTACGTTCGTTCGTTCCTTCATTCGTTCTTTTGTTTCTTCGATCGTTCGTTCATTGGTTCGTTCGTACGTACGTTCTTACGTACGTTCGTTCGTTCATGAGTATTTATGTACGTAAGTTCATTCTTTCGTTGGTTCCTTCGTTCATTCGTACGTACGTTCGTTCGTTCATTTGTACGTACGTACGTACGTACGTTCGTTCGTTGGTTAGTACGTACTTTCGTGCAAACGAACGTACGAACGAACGTATGTACGTACGTATTACGGAAGACCGTACGAACGGACGAAGGTATGAACGAACGAACGACCGAACGCATTTTCGTACGTACGTATGTATGTATGTACATTCATACATACATAATGAACGAATGAACGAACGAACGAACGAAAGTAAGTAGGTACGAATGTAGAAACGAGCGAAAGTACAAACGAAACATCGAACGAAAGAACGAACGAATGAACGTATGTATATACGTATGTTCGAACGTACGAATAAAGGACCGAACGAAAGGACGAACGTACGTAAGTATGTATGTAAGAACGAACGATCTTACGTACATACGTACATACAAATGAACGAACGAATGAACTAGCGAACGAACAAACGTACGTACGTAGATAAGTGCGTATGAACGAACGAGCGAACGAACGAATGTACGTACGTACGTAGGTAAATAGGTACCTAAGTACGTACGTACGAATGAATAAACCAAACAACGAACGAACGAACAAACGTATGGAAGTACGTACGTACAAACGAACGAACTAATGAACGAATGGACAAAAGAAAAGACGTATATACGTACGTACTTACGAAAGAACTAACGAACGTACGTATGTACGAATGAACGAACGAACGAATGAACGAATGAACGTACGTACGTATGTACGTACGCACTAATGAACGATCGAACGAACGAACGTAGGAAGGTACGTTCGTACGTATGAACGAACGAACGAACTAACGAACGAAAGTACGTACGTACGTATGTACGAACTAAAGAACGAACGTACGTACGAATGACCGAACGATCCAACGAACGAACAAACGAAAGAACAAACGAGTGAAACAACTTACGAACGAACCAACGAACTCACGAACGTACGTACATAGGTACGGATTTACGAACGAACGAACATACCTATGTACGTACGAACGAAAGAACGAACGAACGATCGAACGAACGTACGAAAGAAAGAACGAACGAATGAACGAACAAAAGTATGAACGAATGAATGTACGTACGTACGTACGTATGAACTAATGAACAAACGTACGTACGTACGAATGCACAATGAATGAACGAACAAACGAACGCACGTACGTAAGTTCGAACGAATGAACGAACGAATGACCGAACGTACTTTCGTACGTACGTACGAATGAACGAACGTTGCATCGATAGAACGAACGACCTTACGAACGAACGTACGTACGTATGTACGTGCATAAATACGTACGAACGAACGAAAGAACGATCGAACGAACGTACGAAAGAAAGAAAGAACAAATGAATGAACGAACAAAAGAACGAACGAACGTATGTAGGTACGTACGAACGATAAAACGTTCGTACTTTCGTACAAACGAACGTGCGAACGAACGTATGTACGGACGTATGTACGTACGTATTACGAAAGAACGTACGTACGTACGAACGAACGAAGGAATGAACGAACGAATGAACGTATGCACCAACGAATGATCGAACGTACGTACGTACGAACGACCGAACGAACGAACGAACGAACAAAAGAACGAACCAACGAACAAACGAACGTACGTTTGTACGTACGTTTGTGCGTACGTTCATACGTACCAATGAACGAATGAACGAACGAACGAAACAACGAACGAACGAACAAACGTATGGAAGTACGTATGTACGAACGAACGATCGAAGGAACGAACGAAGGAACGAACGTACGTAAGTATGTATGTATGAACAAATGATCTTACGTACGTACGTACATACGAACGAACGAACGAATGAACTAGGGAACGACCGAATGAACTAGCGAATGAACGAACGTACGTACGTAAATAGGTAACTAAGTAATTGTGTACGAATGACCAAACGAACTATCACACATACGTACATACGAACTAATGAACGAACGAACGAAGGTACGTACGTACGTACAAATGAACGAACGAAAATACGTACGAATGAAAGAACGAACAAACGAACGAATGAAAGATCGAACGAACGAAGAAAGAACGTACGTAGGTGCGAAAAAAAACGAACGAATGAACGAACAACGAACGAACGTAGGAACGTACGTTAGTACGTATGAACGAACGCACGAAATAACAAACGAACGTAAGTACGTACGTACGAATGCACGAAAGAACGAACGAACGAACATACGTACGTACGTACGTACGAACGAACGTATATACGTACGTAGGTAGGTATGTACGAACGAATGAACGAACGAACGACCGAAAGTACTTTCGTACGTACGAACGAAACAAAGAACTTACGTACGTACGTACTTACGAACATAGGTACTTACTAACGAACGAACGAAACAACGAACGTACGTACGTACTTACGAGCGAACCAACGAACTTATGAACGAACGCACGTACATACGTACGTATGTACGAACGAACGAACGAGTGCGTACGAACGAAAGAACGAACGAACGATCGAACGAACGTATGTTCGTACGAACGAAAGAAAGAACGAACGAATGAAAGTACGTACGAACTAACGAACAAACGTACGTACGTACGAATGCACAATGAACGAACGAACGATCGAACATACGAATGAACGAAAGAACGAACATACGTACATACGTACGTACGAATGAACGAACGAATGACCAAACGTAGAAGCTTTCGTTCGATTATTCATTCGTCCGTACGTACATACGTTCTTTCGTTCGTTCGTTAGATCTTTCGTTGGTTCATTCTTTAGTTAGTTCGTTCGTATGTATGTAATTTCGTTGTTTCGTTCGTTCGTCCTTTCGTTCGTACGTACGAAAATGCGTTCGGTCGTTCGTTCGTTTATTCGGTCGTACATACGTACGTAGGTTCGTATATAGTTCGTTCGTTTGTACGTACGTATATGCGTTTGTTCGTTCTTTCGTGCATTCGTACGTACGTACGCACATTCGTTTGTTAGTTCGTTCGTTCGTTCATACGTAATAACGTACGTTCCTACGTTCATTCGTTCGATCGTTTGTTCATTCGTTCGTTTTTTTCGTACCTACGTACGTTCGTTCTTCGTTCGTTCGATCTTTCATTCGTTCGTTAGTTCCTTCGTTCATTCGTTCGTTCGTTCATTTGTACGTACGTACGTTTGTTCGTTGGTTCGCTCGGTCGTTCGTACGTACGTACGTACATTCGTCCGTTCGTTCGTTCGTATGTAAGTTCGTTTGTTCATTCGTACGTAAGTACTTAGTTACCTATTTACGTACGTACGTACGTACGTACATTCGGTCGTTCGTTCGTATGTAATTACGTACGTAAGATCATTCGTTCGTACATACATACTTACGAACGTTCGTTCTTTCGTTCGATCCTTCGGTCGATCGTTCGTTCTTTCGTTCGTACGTTCGTACATATGTACTTACATATGTTCGTTAGTTGTTTCGTTCGTACGTTCGTTCGTTCGTTCGTACATTCGTACGTACTTACGTTCGTTCATTCGTTCATTAGTACGTTTGAACGTACCCACAAACGTACGTTCGTTCTTTCGTTCGTACGTACGAAAGTACGTTCGGTCGTCCGTTCGTTCGTACGTACGTATGTACGAACGTTCGTTCTTTCGTTAGTAATTACGTACGTCCGTACGTACGTACGTTCATTCGTTCATTGTGCATTCGTATGTACGTACGTTTGTTCCTTAGTTCGTTGTTTCGTACGTACATACGTTCATTCGTTCCATCGATCGTTCATTCGTTCTTTCATACGCACTTACGTACGCACATACGTACGTTCGTTCGTACGTTCGTTGGTTCGTTCGTAAGTACGTATGTACGTTCGTTGTTTCGCTCGTTTGTTCTTTCGTTCGTTCGTTAGATCGTTCGGTCATTCGCACGTACGTTCGTTCTTTAGTTCGTACATACGTACGTACGTACTTTCGTTCGTTAGTTCGTACATACGTACGTTCGTACTTCGTTCGTTCGATCTTTCATTCGTTCGTTAGTTCATTCGGACGTATGAACGTACGCACAAACGTACGTTCGTTTGTTCGTTCTTTCGTTCGTTCGCTCGCTCGTTCTTACGTTCGTTCGGTCGTTCGTACTTACGTACCTATGTACGTACATACGTATGTACGTACGTTCGTTCGTTCGTTCGTACATACGTATGTACGTACGTTCGTTCGTTCGTTCTTATGTACGTACGTACGTTTATTCGTTCGATCATCCGTTCGTGCATACGTTTATTAGTTCGTTCATTCCTTCGTCATTTCGTTCGTTCGGACGTACGTTCTTTCGTAATACGTACGTACATACGTTCGTTCGTTTGTACGAAATTACGTACGTTTGTTCGTTCGTTCAATCGTTCATTTGTTCGTTCGTTCTTTTGCTCGTTCATTCATTCGTTCTTTCTTTCGTTCGTACGTACATACGTTCGTTCGTTCGTTCGTTCGTTCGTACGTACTTAAGTACGTACATACGTTCGTTCCTACATAAGTACTTATGTACGTACGTTTGTTCGTTAGTTCGTACGTACTTTCATTCGTTCGTTCTTTTCGTTCATTCATTCGTTCGTAGGAACATACGTTTGGACGTTCGTTCGTACGTACTTACGTACGTACATAGGTACGTTCGTTCTATGTACGTACGTTCGTAAGTACGTACGTACGTTCGTTGTTTCGTTCGTTCGTTCGTAAGTACCTATGTTCGTACGTAAGTTCTTTGTTTCGTTCGTTCGTTCGTACGTACGAAAGTACTTTCGGCCGTTCGCTCGTTCATTCATTCGTACATACTTACGTACGTATATACGTTCGTTTGTATGTACGTGTGTAAGTTCGTTTGTTCATTCGTACATAAGTACTTAGTTACATATTTACGTACATACGTTCGTTCGTTCGCTAGTTCATTCGTTCGTTCGTTCGTACATACATACTTACGTATGTTCGTTCCTTCGATCGTTCGTTCGTACATACGTACTTACATACGTTCGTTCGTACATTGGTACGTTATTACGTTCGTTCATTCGTCCATTTGTACGTATGAACGTACGCACAAACGTACGTTCGTTTGTTCGTTCGTTCGTTCGTTTCTACGTTAGTTTTTTCGTTCGTTCGTTTTTTTCTTTAGTTCATTCGTTCGTTCCTCCTAACGTACGTTCGATCATTCGTTCGTGTATACGTTCGTTCATTCCTTCGTCCGTTCGTAATACGTACGTACATACGTCCGTACATATGTTCGTTTGTACGAAAGTACGTACGTTTGTTCGTTCGGACGTACCTACGTACTTTCGTTCTTTCAATCGTTCATTCGTTCGTTCTTTTGTTCGTTCATTCATTCGTTCTTTCTTTTGTTCGTACGTACATACGTTCGTTCGATCGTTCTTTCGTATGTATTTAAGTACGTACATACGTACGTACGTTCGTATGTTCATACATAAGTATGTATATACGTACGTTCATTCGTAAGTTCGTTCGTTCTTTCGTTGGAACGTTCGTTCATTCGCACGTACGTACGAAAGTACGTTCGGTCATCCGTACGTACGTGCGTACGTTCGTTTGTTCGATCGTTCGTTCGTTCATTGTGCATTCGTACGTACGTACGTTTGTTCGTTAGTTCGTATGTACGCACTTTCATTCGTTCGTTCTTTCTTTCGTACGAACATACTTTCGTACGTTCGTTCGATCGTTCGTTCATTCTTTCGCTCGTACGTACATAGGTACTTCGTTCGTTCGTACATACGTACCTATGTACGTACGTTCGTTCGTAAGTACGTACGTATTTACGTTTTTTCTTTCGTCCGTTCGTTCGTTCATACGCACTTATCTATGTACGTACGTCTGTTCGATCGTATGTACGTATGTAAGATCGTTCGTTCTTACATACATACTTACGTTCCTTCGATCGTTCGGTCCTTTGTTCGTACGT
This sequence comes from Octopus bimaculoides, assembly GCF_001194135.2. Lineage (NCBI taxonomy): Eukaryota > Metazoa > Mollusca > Cephalopoda > Octopoda > Octopodidae > Octopus > Octopus bimaculoides. The sequence continues at coordinate 13,376,353 of NC_069002.1, read as the reverse complement.
TCTTTCGTAACACGTACGTACATACGTTCGTTTGAACGAAAGTACGAACGAACGTACGTACGAATGAACGAAGGAACTAACGAACGAATGAAAGATCGAACGAACGAAGAACGAACGTACGTAGGTACAAAAAATAACGAACGAATGAGCAAACGAATGAACGAACAACAAACGAACTTACGTACATAAGTACTCATGAACGATCGAACGAACGAACGTACCAAATAGTGAACGAACGTACGTACGTAGGCACGAAAGAACGAACGAACGTACGTAAGAACGTACGTACGTACGTACGAACGAACCAATGAACGAACGATCAAACAAACAAAAGAACGAATGAAAGAACGAACGAACGAGGAAACGAACGTACCTAAGTACGTACGAATGAACGTATGAACATATGTACGTATGTACGTACGGCTGAACGAATAATCGAACGAATGCTTCTACGTACGTCCGTACGTACGGGTGAATGAACGAACGAGCGAATGAACGTACGTATGTATGTACGAACGAACGATAGTACGTACGTACAAACGAACGAACGAACAGATGAATGTACGTATGTACGAACGTACGAACAAACGAACGAACGAACAAACGAATAAACTTACGTATGTACGTACGTACGAACGAACGAAAAAACGTACCTAGGTTATTACGTATGTACGATCGAACGAATGAACGCAGGAAGGTTCGTTCTTACGAACGAAATAACGAACGAACGTACGTACATACGTACGTATATACGAATGAACGAACGAACGAACGAATGAACTAACAAACGAACGTACGTACGTATTTACGAATGCACGAAAGAACGAACGAACGTCTATACGTACGTACGTACGAACGAACGAACGAACGAACGAACGACCGAAATTACTTTCGTACGTACGAACGAAAGAACGAAACAACGAACTTACGTACGTACGTACTTACGAACATACGTACTTACGAAAGAACTTACGAAGGAATGTACGTACATACGTACGTATGTACGAACGAACGTACTATGTACGTACGAACGAACGAACGAACGTATGTTCGTACGAACGAAAGAAAGAACGAACGAATGAACGAACAAAAGAACTAACGAATGAACGTACGTACGTACGAACGAAAGAAGGAACGAATGAACGAAAGAACGTACGTACGTACGATAGAACGAACGAACGAACGAACAAAAGACTAACGAAGGAACGACGAACGTACGTACGTACATACGTACGTACGAACGACCGAACGAACGAACGTTTATACGTACGTGCGTACGAACAAGCGAACGAACGATTGAAAGAACGAAAGAACGAAAAACGAACGTACGTTCATACGTACGAATGAACGAACGAACGAACGAACGTTACAACGAACGACCGAACGATCGAAGCAACGAACGAAAGAACTAAATTACCTAAGTACGTACGTACGAACGAACGATCGTACGTACGTACATACATACGAACGACCGAGCGAACGAACGTACGTAGATAAGTGCGTACGAACGGACGATCGAACGAACGATCGAACGAACGAATGTACGTAGGTACGTACGTAAATACGTAGCTAAGTACGTATGTACGAATGGACAAACGAACGTAGATACGTACATACGTACGAACGAACAAACTAACCAAAGAATGAACCAACGAAAGAATTAATGAACGAACGGACGAACGTAGGTACGAAAAAACGAACGAAAGAACAATCGAACGAAAGAGCAACGAACGAACGTACAACAAACGAACGAACGAACGTACGTACGTAGGCAAGACAGAACGATTGAACAAACGTACGTACGGATGTACGTTAGTAAGTACGTACAAACGAAAGAACGAACGAACGAACGAAATGAAGGAACGAGCGAACGTACGAAAGAACTAACGGATGAATTTACGTATGGACGAACTTACGTACGAACGAACGCAAGACAGAACGAGTGAACAAACGTACGTACGGATGTACGTTAGTAAGTACGTACAAACGAAAGAATGAACGAACGAACGAAATGAAGGAACGAGCGAACGTACGAAAGACCTAACGGATGAATTTACGTATGGACGAACTTACGTACGAAATACACACATATATATATATATATATGTATATGAAATACATATATGAAATACATAT
>NC_069002.1:13364748-13374117 GCF_001194135.2 Octopus bimaculoides | reverse complement strand
TCATGAGCTGAAACTAGATAAAATGAAAATGAAAATATGTATATATATATATGTATGCATACACCTTGAATAACTTGTGTGAGTAGGTGTATATCCATATGTATGCATACATCTATGTATGTGTATGAATAGATGTACGAGGGGGCACTGAAAAGGCTTTAAGGGTATTGCAAAAGGCCTGGTTGGAGACCCAACCTTCCAAGTTCTTTTACAGGGCTTAGAAAAACTGAAGGACCACTGCAATAAGTGTGTGAATCTGAGAGGGGAATATGTTGAACAAAATCATAATTAACTGAACTTCCTGTGTTTTCTTTTACCCAAAGGCAGGAACTTTTCAGCACCCCTTTGTATATCTATATCCGTATGTATGTTTACACTTTCATGAACATATATTGGTGAAATAATGTAAATATGTGCTTCTCCCAGTTGCACACATTCCATTATTATATTTCTGGTGGCAAAAAGTAACAAAGCAGTGATTAATCCATTGAAACCAATGATATGTAAATTGATCACCAAATTGCAATACAAAAATAGACAAACAAAATAACCATCAAATAAAAATAGGTCGAAGTTTTCTGAGAGAAAGAGAGAGAAAAGCTCGTCTCTAATTTTCTCAACAGAACTTGCAGATTTTTATTTTTGTTTTCAATTTTTAGTCTTCATTCTTTTTTTGTTTTCTTCCCCAGGTACCATGTTATCCCTTTTTTTTTTTTTTACGTCAGAAAAGAGACACAATCAGAAGTCTAGAGTCTCCTTCCCACCTACTACCCCAGTAAATTACAAGTATTCTTCACTTGGAGAAATGAAAACTGGTGCAAAGTCAGTTTGCCAGTGAGATAATAATTGGAGTTGGAGACATAAGGCACTAAAATAGATCAAGGCACTGCATTTGAAAATATGAAAAATTATAAATGCTGGGTGTTTTTAATATAGATGAGAGTTTCAACGGTTTCAACAGCCCTCAGATGGCCACAGACTTCCGATCAATTTCAGAGAGATATGGATAGAGCGAGCGAGAGAGAGAGAGTATATATATATGTGTGTATGAATATATTTTCATTTCTTTTTACAGCTTCTGATTTTTTTTTTTGCTTGTTTGTTGGCAGTTTTATCTACAGAATAGAATTTTGGAGGAAAAGACTGTTAGAGGGGAAATACATACACACACACACAGATATACATATGTACACACAGACTCATGCAAACACTTTCACACACACACACACACATGCATCCACAGTTGTTTGTCTTTTATGTTTGCCATCATACATGATGGAAGAAGAGTTGTCAACAAAGAGATTCCACTGATGCTAGAGGTGGAGTGGCTTCTTTCAGTGGAGATTTATTGGGATACGAAGCACTACTCTCACTCTTTAGTCTTCGGTAAGATCGAGTTTTAGGCGTCATTCGAACACCTTTCATGCCTCCGGTACCGTAGGTATCCATCACCTGAGAACTGGTTGCTTGGTAATTCTGGGAAGACTTCTTGCTGAAACTGCTCGATCGTCTTTTATTTGCAGGACGTGAAAGGACAGATTCATTCAAGTAAGGGCCTTCATCTGTTGTAGCTGAGGAATTAGTGTTGTTGTTGTTGTTGTTATTATTATTGTTGTTGTTGTTGTTGTTTTTGTGATGGTTGTTGTTGTTCTGCTGGTTGTCATGGTTTGACCTGCGCCGCCGGTCTGCAAATAGGTTTCTCCACGATTTATGGGTAGACTTGTTTTTGTTGCTGGTTCCGAGGGGGCTTGGCTCTGGAGCGAACGCCATGGGACACACGGAGTTGTCTTTACTTGAGATATTAAAGAAATTTGGATTTGAAACTGATTTACGCATCTTCTTCTCGCCGCCATCGAAGATCTGCCGAAGTTCTGAAACACCTGGGTTTGCTGGTTCATAAACACCATTTTTCTTCTTGGTAATGTTGCCATAATAAACAGAAGCAGCGCGAAAATTGTTGAGTCCATTGCTGTCACAGTATAGACTGCTGCGAAGATTTTGCAATCGTGGGAAAGGCACTGGGGGTTTGACAGCTGCATTTTCCCTGTTATCCTTCTTTGGCTCTGTTTTGCAGTCTGATGTTCCCGGATTAGAATCTTTTAATGCAGACATTTTGATGTAGGAATTCAAATCTTCACAACTGCGTGATTTTAGTCGACTTCGTCTTCGTAAGCTGTTTTGTGATTTGTTGAGATTATTACTCTCGGAGTTGCAGGTTGGATCCCCGTCTGTGTTGTTCTTTTTTAGACAAGCTGTCAAGTACCCCTCGTTGTTTTCTGGCGAAGACTCAAATACGTTTAACAGCGAGTCCTGTTCTGGACTGGACAAACTCTGGGAATGTCTTAACATCTGTTGGCCAGAGGGATACATGTAGCCAGTGCGACCATTTGAGACGAAATCAGGCACACTTTGATTGGAATTGTCGAGAGAGTTGCTTTCAAGTGGAGCTTCGCTGTTAGGAGATTTTAGTCGAAGGGACCGGAAATCTGGGACAAATGCATCTGGTGAAGAAGTAAGGACTTCGGTTGATGTGGTGTTTATGGAACGTATGGGTAAAGGTGGTGGAAGCTGATTGCTGCCGAAGCTGAAAAGAAAAAACAATAAAAAATTTATTTCCGTTGTATTATTAAAGAATTGACAAAAAAAATTGTTAGCAACTACAACAATAATTTCTTGTATTAGTACAATAATGGGTGGAGGGGTGTCTGTAATCTGGTATTCAGCAAAATTGACTCAGATAGATTTTGGTTTAGAACTCTGGTGGGTGAAACTGAATAACCCAAGATGTATTGGGTCAGTTATTTTAACAGTTATTGTTCATCAAAGGAACAGTACGTACACCACCATACAGAAAGATGCCTCAATCTCTACAGCACATCTACCTGGCTGATAAATCAGTACAATTCACTAGTGTAACCAGTGGGAGCATTGCCTAAGTGACAGATTACTTGCAGTGTTGGGTTAGCATGCAAAAAACATTACAATGGATTTCTATCACACACACACACACACACACATTTTATCAACAGCGCACACTTAATGTATGTGTTTTGCGGGTTCGCTGCAGTACAGCACTCTGGGGGCGACTCCCTCATAGCACTTGGTATTAAAACACCTGAAGGTCGTAGACAGGTGAGACAACTCACCTGCAATCCCCCCCCACACACACACACACAAAGTAGAGAGAGAGAGATAGAGTACTTAGCTCAAGACCTCAGGACTACACAACCTTTAGAACAAGTGTTGATTTTTTGGTAGATTAAAGGCACTGATCGGTAAAAATTATGGGTGAAAAGACAAAACAAAGAACAATGGCCAAGTGGACGGGGTGGGGGGAGTTCATTCTTTGATTGAAAGAAAGTGATTTCCTGTCTTGGTATCAGTGGAACAATAAATAGACTCATCGATCACATGGAATTATTCAATTGATTACCTGCACGTGATTGATATGTTCCATCATCAAAGCCAGCCTGAAATGGGATGGGATGGGATGGGAGATGGGGCAGTACAGCATTAAAAACAATATCTGCCTCAAAGGTTACAAAAATATAGCTTAAGAAATCACATACCTGCTAAGTTACAAGATTACATCTATTAAAATACAATGTTATGTCCTATTAAGTTATTGCTGTCTCTCTGCTAAGTTGCCATGATACATTTGTAAAGTTTGTTACAATTGCCATGTTTCCACTGAACAACTGTTAAGACACCAAGTTGCAACTGGCAAATTGATGCATTACATCTAAGTTACCATGTTACAGTTACTTAGTTACCAAATTACAAACAGTATTTTGTCAGGTTACAAATGTGAGGAAGCCCAGTGGTTAGGGCAGCGGACTCATGGTCATAGGATCGCGGTTTCGATTCCCAGACCGGGCGTTGTGAGTGTTTATTGAGCGAAAACACCTAAAGCTCTATGAGGCTCCGGCAGGGGATGGTGGCGAACCCTGCTGTACTCTTTCACCACAACTTTCTCTCATTCTTACTTCCTGTTTCCGTTGTGCCTGTAATTCAAAGGGTCAGCCTTGTCACACTGTGTCACGCTGAATATCTCCGAGAACTATGTTAAGGGTACACGTGTCTGTGGAGTGCTCAGCCACTTGCACGTTAATTTCACGAGCAGGCTGTCGTAAGCGACAGAGTGCCAACAACAACAACGAATGTAACAACTACAAAACTCACGTCACGAATCTTAAACTTCCGTCACAACTGGTAAAGCTTGGTAACATAACTGTGACAAAGTATCAAAACAAAATCCATGATGGTTAAAGTTACAACTACTGGAACAGTCAAGCATAGAGTATAGAGTAACAATTAAATGATACTAATAACAACTTACTTGGCAAGAAAGTCTGGTCGAGTCGAGGGTGGTCGTACTGGCACTGTAATGTAAGAAGAAATTCGTTAGTTGATGTCTGTAATTTACCAAAGTATGATTTATTGAAATATACATTATTGTATAATGGAAATATAAAGAACCAGATATAAGAATGCATATGTATGTGTGTGTATATTACTAATAATAGTGAAGAGTATGGAGACTTGTACATCCACAAAATTTATTTTATAGTCATATACAGTATATTTTAATGACCTACATATAATAATGTACAGTTGGATGCTCTTTCTGATGGCAACCTTTACTGGTTTTTAAGTATAGTAATTTATTCCAGTGGTCTGCACATGTCAAACATCCAAATGGGAAGTTTTGGTTGGTGGAAGGTGGGAGTCATAAATAAATACTACTACAGCCCTAGGGGTATTTAAGATAAGGACACACACCCAGATATACACATGTATGTATGAAGACAGTTGCCCTAAGTACCATTTTGTTTGATTGAACCTGGAACCATCTGGATGTGAAGTGAAACTACTTAACAATCCAGCCAGATGACTGCTGGATGTTCAGCCAACAAACAGATGTACAGATAAATGATAGATGGTTGGCTGACAGGAAGCTGACAGATGACAAGTGGAATGTTTGCCTGACAGACATTTGACTAATGGACAGGGCCTCTAAGAGAAATTTTGCAAACTGGGGCATGACAGCCTTTCAGGGCTCCAGAGGAGTGCTGGGGGTGTTCTCTCAAAATCTGGAAGGGGGTGTTTTATTTACATTTCTTTTTTAGAGGCTAGACCTGACAGATATTCACAGGCCTCCAGCTCCTTCCTTCCTTCCTTGGCTCTCTGGGTTCTGGGTCAACATACTCACGTGGAACCCACCTCTTATAGAGCATACTGATGGATATTTGGCAGAAAGGACATCGAATCAAATGGATATATAAATGAACAAATGTTTATTCAAACAGACATTTCAGGTTTTTACTTCATTTTGGTTTGTAATAGTTGCTTTAGAAAATAATAAAAGGATGACATGATAACATTATTGCATCACATGGAGACATATTGATACACACACACATACAGTGGTTGGACAAAATAATGGAAACATTAAAATTTCAAACAAATTTGTATGGACTCATACAAAGTTTGAATTGTTTCCGAAGGAATTTTTGTCCATTCTTCAGCTAAAACAGTCTCCAGTTCTTGTAGTGATGATGGTGCAGGATACTGACTCCTTACTTGTTTTTCTAAAATGAACCATAAATGCTCAATGATATTGAGATCTGGGGACTGTGGTGACCAGATAAGATGTTCCTCAAGCCATACAGTAACAACTTTAGCTATTTGAACTGGTGCGTTATCATCCTGAAAGCTTACGTTTCCTTCCACAACCATAGGATGAATTTGATCAGATAAAATGCTTAAATAGTCTTCACTATTAATTCTGCCATGAAGGGAAACCATTAGGCCGGCGGATTTCCAAGATATAGCCTCCCCAGGTCATCACAGATTTTCCTCCATGTTTAACAGTTGGAAGAAGACAGTCTGGGTCAAATGCTTCTTTTGGCTGTCTCTACACAGTGGTCGGAAAATGAGGTAAAGGATGACTCGTCCAAGAAAATAACATTCTTCCACTGCTCTAGGGACCAATTCTGTAGTTTTTTACTCCACTCTAAACACTTTGCAATGTTTGCTTTTGAAAGTAGTGGTTTTCTGATTGCAGCTCTCCCGTTAAATCCGGCTTTGTGCAGCTCCCAGCGAACAATTTTTGTGGAAACTGGGTTCTCGAGGTGGTCATTAAGCTCTGCAGTAATTCTGGGAGCTGTACTTCTGTGATCCTTTCTAACAATTCACGTAAGAGTCACTTTTGGTGTTCTTCCGGAGTTTTGTTTCGACGAGGATGTTTTTCTCTCTTTCTCAAAGGTTGTCATTACTTTCGAAACAGTACTTGTTGATACACCAAAGATTTTGTCTGTTTTCGTTACGCTAGCGCCTGCCATACGTCCACCAACGATTTGACCCCTCTGAAAGTCCGATTGATCTGTCATTTTAATGAATTTTAATTATCTTTTTCTGATGATATCTGAAGAGAAACAGCAATTTTAGCAAAACATATTAAGCAACACTAATAATAAATCAAAAAACATAAAAATAAACAAGCCTTTGATGGTTTTATAGATATTTCAAAATTATGATGCTATGATGTTAGGTATTTCTATAATTTTTTCCAACCCCTGTAGATATATTAAAAGATAACATCAATTGTCAATTATAATGGAATCTATATAGGAAGGTAAGTGTGTAAGGTCATCTAGGCCATTGAAATAAGTGTTTATTTTGTCTAAAATGAAAGAGAAGTGATTTAGTTTGCAAAAAAATGAAAGTGTTTTCCTTGAAAAACGAAATGATGAAGGGACAAGTGTTTTCCTAGGAAAATGAATTAAAAATGAATGGATTAAAGAACAAAAACTGATAGTAAAAATATGGTAGCAGTACCATCATCATCATTGTTTAACGTCCGCTTTCCATGCTAGCATGGGTTGGACGATTTGACTGAGGACTGGTGAACCAGATGGCTTCACCAGGCTCCAATCTGATCTGGCAGAGTTTCTACAGCTGGATGCCCTTCCTAACGCCAACCACTCTGAGAGTGTAGTGGGTGCTTTTACATGCCACCGGCATGAGGGCCAGTCGCACGGTACTGGCAACAGCCTCGCTCAAAAGGTGTTTTTTACATGCCACCTGCACAGGAGCCAGTCCAGCGGCACTGGCAACGACCTCGCTCGAATGATTTTCTAACGTGCCACCAGCACAAATGCTAGAAGGCGACGCTGGTAACGATTACGCTCAAATGGTGCTATTTACGGGTCACTAGCACGGAAGCCAGGCAGCTGCTCTGGCAATGAACATGCTCGGACAGTGCTGTTAGTACTCCACTGGCGCAGGAGCCAGTCATCGAATATGGTTCGATTTCGATTTCTCTTGCCCCAACAGGTCTTCGCAAGCAGAGTTTTGTGTCCAATGAAGGAGAGGTTGACATAGGTCATCATTATCAAACAATGGAGGCCCAAATACTAGGATCAATATGATTGGCTGAATGACTCAAATGCATTGCCCCAGTATGGCCAGCAAGTCAAAAGACTGAAACTAGTAGAAGAGTAAAGAAACATTTACCAAAAGATGGTAAAACAAGATTCCAGTTTTCCTGCAAAATTCGAGGTATTTCTTCTTGGTGTTGTGTACAGATGGAAAATTGAGTGAGAGACTGAAGTTGTTTCGTTTCTAAGGCATATTCTTCAATATGGTGAGAAAATTGTTGACCAGGCTGAGGGATGAAAAACAAAAACTATGAAAAATAAACAACAAAATGCAAAGAAAACAAATAATATACAGAATTGAAATACAAGTTTTTTTCCATTATCAATTTGTTACACTTATAATAAGCATAATGATTGTTATTGCTTAAATGCCTTTTGATACCAAACATACTTGAGATTGTCTGGTTTTAAAATACAAACTTCCCGTTTTAAAGTGATCAAAATTAAAAGCTTCTGCCAAAATTTCTTATTAATTCAGTTTCCAAACACCAGCTTGACAATGAAGATTATTTCATTAAATTCTTAATTGTTTCCAAAATTAACTGAAACAAAGACAGAAGAACTCAACAGAACAAAAGGGGGTAAATCCCACTCAACCCCAATAGATTACAAAGACATTTCAGCCATAGTGGATCTAAGAGTACATTGTCCAATATGTTCTAATTGTATTTCAGAAAATATATAATTATTGATTAGAACTCAATTCAATCCTGACTGAGCAGACTTATCACTAAAAGCATTCTGGCCATGACCATCATGCCTTGATTTTAGACATAGAACAGGCATGGCTGTGAGTAAGAATTTCACTTCCAAACCTCATGGCTTCGGATTCAGTTCCACCACATGGTTTTTAGAGCAAGTGTCTTCTACATTAGCCCCAGACTGACCAAAGCCTCATGAATAGATTTGGTACACAGAAACTGAAAGAAGCCCATTGGGTATGTGCATGTGTGATATGCACATACATTGATATCAATGTATGTGCATATCATTGCATTGATATCATATGATAGTTGTATTGCATTGATATCATATGATAGTTGTAAACGAGCATCATCATCACAGATCCAGTTCCTTGTTGCTAGTCATTATCATCATCATCATCATCATCATCATTTAATGTCTATATTCCTGCTGGCATGGGTTGGATGCTTTGACAGGATCCAGTAATCCAAAACACCTGCATTGTGCTCCACTTCCATGAAAACATGTATAGGGCATGAGTCATGACCAGACATGGTTTCCAATAACTATACAATACCCTTGTTCTACTCTTTATGGCAGGGAACAACTCTATTAACCTATGGCACCAATTAACACCTTAATGAACCAGGGGCACTGAATGCAACTTTTTCTAAAATCAGTCTAACCAATTACTAGTTCTGTAAATAATAATATTTTATAAGCTTAAAGCTTATTAGCAATCACCATGTATTGACTAAAAAAAATAGTTTAATATTGGGGCCCCAATATTATAATATTAGACTATCTTCTTAAGTCAACACAGGGTGATCACTTATAAGCTTTAAGCTTATAAAATATTATTATCATTCACAGAATTGAAAAATTGGCACTGCTTACCAAATCACAGTGGAGGCGCAATGGCCCAGTGGTTAGGGCAGCGGACTCGCGGTTATAGGATCGTGGTTTTGATTCCCAGACCGGGCGTTGTGAGTGTTTATTGAGTGAAAACACCTAAAGCTCCACGAGGCTCCGGCAGGGGATGGTGGCGAACCCTGCTGTACTCTTTCACCACAACTTTCTCTCACTCTTACTTCCTGTTTCTGTTGTGCCTGTAATTCAAAGGGTCAGCCTTGTCACACTGTGTCACGCTGAATATCCCCGAGAACTACATCAAGGGTACACATGTCTGTGGAGTGCTCAGCCACTTGCATGTTAATTTCACGAGCAGGCTGTTCCGTTGATC
>NC_069002.1:13363254-13364738 GCF_001194135.2 Octopus bimaculoides | reverse complement strand
TTATAGGATCGTGGTTTTGATTCCCAGACCGGGCGTTGTGAGTGTTTATTGAGTGAAAACACCTAAAGCTCCACGAGGCTCCGGCAGGGGATGGTGGCGAACCCTGCTGTACTCTTTCACCACAACTTTCTCTCACTCTTACTTCCTGTTTCTGTTGTGCCTGTAATTCAAAGGGTCAGCCTTGTCACACTGTGTCACGCTGAATATCCCCGAGAACTACATCAAGGGTACACATGTCTGTGGAGTGCTCAGCCACTTGCATGTTAATTTCACGAGCAGGCTGTTCCGTTGATCGGATCAACTGGAACTCTCGACGTCGTAAGCGACGGAGTGCCAACAACCAAATCACAGAAAATGCACATGCTTGATTGTTTATAAAAACAATTACTAATTATTTTTTTTACACCTTGAATGATAGGAAATTCCAAACATTTCCTTGACAAAGTAAATGGTATTTCATTTTTAATTATCAAAACCAAAACCACGACATCAAAACGAATCTTACCCGAATATTTTGTAAAGCATTGACCACATGTTTATCTAACAAGTCATAGAGACGGTCATCATCACCTGGCTGTGTGTTAAAAATGTATAAACCATCCCCCATTGGAGCAACACGACCAGCTTCTAAGGAGAATTGTCCTTGGTAGGAACTTTCATAGCAACGAATGCTCTTCAAAGGCCATTGCGCTAGAACTCGAAGTGAACCCTGGCAGAAAAAGATAATGATAAAGTAATTAAACAAAAAAAAAAGGTGAATAAATAAATGAATAAATAAATACTCTATTTACTCATGTATAAATCACACAGTCTTATATTTGATTCCAACTGCGGAAAAACTAAAATAGGGATGTCACTCGGACATTAGTAAAAACAGTAAATGAACAGAAATATTAAAGATGATAAAATCAGATTCCAATTTTCTTGCAGAACTCAAGATATTTCTTCTTGATCAGTTACCTAATTAACACACACACACACGTACGCACACGCATGCATCATTTTCCAAATACTTCATAATCTCACCAGCAACGACAAGGAAAAATGATGCTTACCTGAAGAGCCAAAGTCACTCCATATGGGGAGATATACAGCAAACAGGGGCAGCCTCTGGCACCAATACGCCTCAGAGTTTCAGAATTCTCTGGTTGTACCACAATGTAATCATCTGTAACAGAGAATCACCTTTCTCTCACAGACTAGCCACATTACAGGATATAATAATAATAATAATAATAATAATGATAATAATAAAATGGAGAAACTTTCAAAATACAAAGACCTGGAAATAGAGGTAACTCAAATGTGGAATCTAAAAACAGAAACAATTCCTATCATAGTAGGTGCCTTAGGTATAATAAAAAAATATTCAGACAAATACATAACAAAAACACCAGGACTTACAAATATATATAACAGACAAAAAATTGCACTACTGGGCACTGCACACATCCTATGCAAAACACTTTCAATACAGTAACCAT
>NC_069002.1:13361677-13362719 GCF_001194135.2 Octopus bimaculoides | reverse complement strand
CTACTATAGCCTCAGGCCGACCAAAGCCTTGTGAGTGGATTTGGTAGACGGAAACTGAAAGAAGCCCGTCGTATATATATATATATATATATATATATATATGTATGTGTTTGTCCCCACAGCATTGCTTGACAACCGATGCTGTTGTTTTTATGTCCCCGTCACTTAGCGGTTCGGCAAAATAGACCGATAGAATAAGTACTAGGCTTACAAAGAATAAGTCCTGGGGTCGATTTGCTCGACTAAAGGTGATGCTCCAGCATGGCCACAGTCAAATGACTGAAACAAATAAAAGAGTAAGTAAAAAAATAAATAAATAGCAGGTGGAGGAGTCAGGTGTACTGATGGTGAATTTCAGGAAGCACGAAAGTTTTTAAGGATGTAGTGTGCCAACAGCTAACAACTGATGCAAGTAGTTTATTCCATGCTTCAGCAATTCTGAGTGTGGAAAGCGTTCCCGAAAGTCAAGGGTGCTGTGTTGTTGTTTTTTTGATTTTGTAAGCATGTCTGCGATTGTTAGAAATACAGAATTCAAAAAGGTGCCCAAAACTGTTGTTGGAAAGATGGCGGATAATTTTATGAATGTTTGACATAATTGAGTTTTATTCCATAAACACCCAAATCCTCCTCATCATCACCACCAAACACCAACATTATCAATGCTTTGACCCTTTCCTTACCATAATTCTGTGAAAATACACTGCCTTTTGTTTTAAGTTTCAAAATAATGAAGAATTGATAAAAATAACTTTGTCATTTTTAATCTGATGTTTGGAACATGAATTGACATGAAATTTTGATGTGAGATTTTAATTTAGATCACTTTGAAACAGGAAGTTTGTATCATAGAACCAGGAATGGTCTGAGGCAGGTTGGTAGAGACCCCTTTTGGTCATGAATGACCATGTGATTGCACCCAGAAAGTTTCACCCCAAGGCACAAGTCTGGGCAAGGTTGTTTATGGAAGACCAGCAGTCACCCATGCATACCATCCTCTCCTCTCCATACCACTGATGTTATCCAAGGGAAAGACATAGGTCGA
>NC_069002.1:13350849-13355849 GCF_001194135.2 Octopus bimaculoides | reverse complement strand
AGTTAATTTTAGTCTCATCAAAAAAAAGGAATTTTATTCCCAAACTCCTTCCCCTTACTCACACAGGTTTCGGCAAAAGAAAGATGACTTGATTTACGCCTGGTAGTGAGAAGCTTCCTAAGAGGAATGCATCCATGAAGACCACACTGGTTCAAACTTCAGCAAACTGTTTGAGTGGATACACACTTTCCACTAACAGAAGACACTTCTTGGGCCAAAGATGAAGCAGTACAACGCCTGTCATCCATCACACAATGTTGGATATGGCAAATATCATGCACAGTTAAACTAGAAGGATGACCTGGTCGATGTTTATTGCTTAGCCGTCCAGTAGCTTTGTAATTCTGATTTATTTTGGCAACTGTGTTTATGCTAATATGTATTCGTTAGATAATTAATTTGCATCCGAAACCATTCTTGCGCAAATTAAATTAAAAATAATTTTCTTCAAATCTTCAGACAATTCTTTTCCTTTTGGTGCCATTTTAATCACAATGAAGAAGATTTTTTACACAAATCAAAATTCCTGCAGATGCAATAACAATGGCCGGTGTAAAAATGCCAGGAGGAATAATTTATTAGAATTGAAACTATCAGCAACATCTGAATTTAGTAAAAAAGTGGATAGAATATTGAATATAGCAAATTTCCTTCAAGGTGTACATATTTTTGTATCATTTGAAACTTAATATTTCATTCAAATCTTTGAAAATGTTCGCTGTTTTGTGTTCTAAATTTGTATAATGTTTGCATGTATAATATATTTTATTCAGTATAAATTTCATTTGATTTCCTTTGATATTATCACAGTAACAGCAATTTCACTGAAATTTTTTAGGGGTGTACATGTGCGATGTACATGTATGATGTGGGACTGAACCTGGAACCATGTGGTTGGGAACCAAACTTTTTACTACAGCTATGCTTGCACCTATGTACATATAAATATATATATGACAGGCTTCTAATAACACTTAATTAGTTTAAGAATATCCACCGAACATTTAATGACAGGGTGGGTGGGCAGATAGGACTCAATATTTATTGTCCCTTTGCAGGTAGGATTCAATACCTTATATTTATTGTGCTTTTGTCTTGAATTGTAATATGGAGTGTTACAACGCTAAAACTTTGAAGTTACTGTCAAGTTTTTTTATGCAAAAGTTTAATTGACGGATTACAAACTGGTATTCTACTAAAATGTATTCAGTAATCCTTTAATTTAATGTTAGATTGTTTGGATATGTAATTTCACAAAAATAAACATCATTATCATCATCACCATTATTTAATGTCTGTGCTCCATGCTGGCATGGGCTGGATGGTTTCATAGGATCCAGTGAGACCAAGGGCTACATCATGCTCCAGGGTCTTCTTTGGAAGGGGTTTCTGTGGCTGGATTGCCCTCCCTACACTAGCCAGTTTACAGATTGCACTGGGCACACTTTATTGTGAACACCAGCACTAGTGAGATCACCATGCATTTTCCAAGACTACAAACCCTGAATAGGGAGGGTGAGAGGAAACCTTATGTGAGGAGAATAAGGAATTGAGAGGAGGTAAAGTATGAGAGAGAAGGGCTGGAACAGAAAAGGTTTCTTGGGTTATATACATCAATGATAACATTATTTTAACATACTTACACACTCTCCCCTCTCTCTCTCCCTTTAGAATTGTCACTATGGTTTGTGTCATGCAAACCAAAAAAAAAGATAAATGACTCTTCCTAGAAATACTTGTCACTCATTTCCTGTCACTAAATAAACTGATATGTTAATGTTTTATTATTTGCCATTATTCTCTCATCAGATCAAATTAAAATATAATTAAAATTAAGGCCACATTGTTATATTTTTGTAGTAAGTAGTTTGAACAACAGAATTTACTTTATTGTCATCAAATTGCAATGTTTTCTTATAGAAGTCATAATTAAAAATATTGTCTCTACCGTGATGCCATGGTAGATGCAAGTGTTTATTTAGTCTTGTAGCCATCACCATCGTCGTTTTAACACCTACTTCTCCATGCTTGCATGGGTCAGATGAAATTTCATTGAGATAGATTTTCTACAGCTGGATGCCCTTCCTGTTGCCAACTCGCACCTGTTTCCAAGCATTGTAATATTTCCCCAATGACCAGATATGTTTCTGCAGAAAATTGGAAACTGCTTATACAATAGTGACACTTGTTTAAAATTTACCATGCTATGTCAAGACAAGAGGGGACACACACACACACACACACACACAAAATAATAAGATATATTCAAATTCTGTCTACGAAACCCAATCAGAAGGAATTGCTTAGGCTAGGGATGTAATTGAAGACTCTTGCCCAAAGTACCATAAGCTCAAAACTGTGCGGCTGGAAAGCAAACTTCTAAACCACATGGCCCTGCCTGCACCTGTATAAACCAGTATAAACCTGTATAATCCAGTATAAACATTATCACCTGTTTCCCATGCTGGCATGGGTTGGACAGTTTGACCAGGGCTGGCCAGCTGGAAGGTTGCACCAGACTCCAGTCTCATTTGGCATGGTTTCTACAGCTGGATGCCCTTCCTAATGCTAACCACTCCAAAAATGTAATGGGTGAGTTCACTCAGGGTGCAAGTAGGGGTTCACCAAGGATCAGTCCTCAGGCCCCTCTTGTTCATCATAGTCCTCCAGGCAATAACAGAGGAATTTAAGACAGGCTACCCCTGGGATCTTCGAACTTTGGGCCTCACAAAGGCAATGGACTGGTGACCAAGACCTTTGGCAATACGCTGTGCTTGAGAAGACCCACCAAGCCAAGTGAAATCATAGTCATGGCTGATGCTGGTGTCACGTAACTGGCACCCATGCTGGTGGTACATAAAAGCATCTTTAGAGCTTTCATGCTTTCATGCTGGTGGCACATAAAAAGCACCTCATGGAGGCAAACTGGCCAATGCCAGTGGCATGTGAAAAGTACCTTTTGAGTGTTGGACCTTACAAAGGCAATGATGAATGACTGAGAGCTTTGGCATTATGTCGTGCTTGAGAAGAAGACCCTTCAAGCCAAGGAAAATTGCAGTCGTGGAAGATTCTGGTGTCATGCAAATGGTTTACCACGAAATTATTTGGTAATAGAATTGCAGGTGATGTACTTAGTGTAGTGTTATCACCTGAGATGTTGTTACTGGGGACTGTTTGCCAGTGCAAGCATTGCATGTAGGTATTTTTATACAAAGAAGCATAAACTTGTAGTGGTGCGAAATTATGGCCGCCATTAAGGAAATACAATCTACACATGCGCAAGGTACTTGCCTTCCCGGAAGCCCCTCGAGTGTGCATGCATAGTAAAACCAGTACTTAAAGCGCTTTGCGCGCTTTCTAAGCCTCTTTAGCGCGATGCTTTTGACGTGACAATTACTTGCTCCTTTGGCACTCCTCAACGAAGCTCTTAATATCCAGATGTCGATTACATGTTAACCAGCGGCTACCAGTATGAATGACACAGGATTTTGTAAAGCCAAGCATCACCAAAAATAAAACTTATTTTTATCATGTTACTAATTGTTCTACTGTTTCTTAATATATAATTTTGTTGAAAGGTCATAGAGAGAGGCTAAAGTCTCTATTGCTACTATCAACCTTTTACAAACCTAATCCATCACCTATTTTAATGATAGCACCTGACATTCAGTTGCTCTTGGCCGAATTTGTTCCATTTAAACCAAGTTTTTATTCTGAAGCTAACTCAATAACTTGACATGCTATGGGCACCATTCCTTGCGTAAATCCACCACAATTTGTCAGCAGGTCCCAGTGGAAGTAGTACACTTACAAAGGCCTATCAAGGTTGCACTACTAATTGGACAGGCCCCACTCGTCAGCACTGATATCCAGTTGAAGTAATTACAGGAATAAACGCATAAGAATTTAAAAAGGCCATATCTGGCCAAAATAATCTCTATGTTTTATCTTCAAACTGGCCAGACCCAACCTCTCACCCTATAATGTTATTGTAAAGATAAACAATCTTATCATTGAAAACTTGAAGCTATGAGATAATGTGTGACTAATTAATATCAATATGAATAAATAAGCATTACATTTAACAAAGAAATCTGAATGCAAAAGGGTTAACCTTCCCTCTTCCCCCCACTAGTCTTGAAGGTCCTGCAAAAAGTCTTTAAAGAATATCAATAAAAAGACATTTGTTCTTTTTAATGTATCTTGTGCATATCGCTTTACATGTATGTTAGGTTAGATTCTTTCAGCTTTTCTTCGGAGTACCGAGAGCATTGTGTGTTCTACACAAATACCCAGAAGATAGAATCTGTGTGTGTGTGTGTGTGTGTGTGTGTGTGTGTGTGTATACATCTGTATGAATAAGCAAGTGTCTTTGAATATATCATCATCATTTAACGTCTCTTTTTCCATGCTGGCATGGGTTGGATGATTTGACAGGATCCGACGAGCTGGAAGACTGGGTACCAGGTGCTTTTTTCATAACAATGACACCAGTGATGTCACCAAGTAACTCACAAGACAAGAACCCTCACCCAAGAGAGGCCTAGTATTGAGGGGAGGTGGATTTATATCAAGTGACAAGAGGTTAAAGTACAACAGGTGTCTCACTGTAGACAGGAACAGGTGTCTCACTGTAGACAGGAACAGGTGTCTCACTATAGAGGAGATATATGGTTACCCCACATTATATAAGGGTGGATGGGAGCAGCTGGAAAGAAGACAATGGTGGTGGTGACAAGGTTTCAGAGTGCACTCAGAAGGTACAGTAAAGGTGATTCTAAGAAAGAATAGTGAAAAAGGAAGGTGAAGAGTGAATGGTTTGTAAGAATGTTAAAGGAGAGTGACAGCCGGTTGCTGGGGGTGGAGGTGAATGTAATGAATAATGGACCAGGGTGGAGAGGTGGTCAAGGGTGGATATTAGTTTGGTGGGGAGAAGGGGAAGGAAATAGAAGTGGTTTTATATATATACATATATATATATATATATATATATATATATA
>NC_069002.1:13348864-13350839 GCF_001194135.2 Octopus bimaculoides | reverse complement strand
AAGTGGTTTTATATATATACATATATATATATATACATGCAAGTGCTGAAAAGTTCCTTGCAAAAGGCCTAGTTGGAGGCCCAATCTTCCAAGTTCTTTTACAGGGTTTAGAAAAACTGAAAGGACCAGTGCAGTAAGTGTGAATCTGAGAGGAGAATATGTTGAGTAAGATCATAATTAACTGATCCTCCTGTATTTTCTTTTACCCAAAGACAAGAACTTTTCAGCACCTCCTCGTGTGTGTGTGTGTGTGTGTGTGCGCGCGCGCACATATGATGGGCTTTTTTCAGTTTCCGTCAACCAAATCCACTCACAAGGCTTTGGTTGACCCGAGGCTAAGGTAGAAGACACTTGCCCAAGGTGCCATGCAGTGGGACTGAACCCAGAACCATATGGTTGGGAAGCAAGCTTCTTACCACACAGCCATACCTGTGCCTTATATACATGCACATTACACACACACACACACACACACAAACACACAACAGGCTTCTTTCAGTTTCTGTTTAACAAATTCACTTACGAGGCTTTGATTGGTCTACGACTTCAATAGAAGATGCACAAAGGAAGCAAACTTCTTACCACACAACCGCAGCTGTAACCTAGTGAACCTCAGTAGTACTTACCCAACTTTTCTCTCTGACTTACTATTATGGGGCTACTGACCTCTATTATTAGGTGTGCATGCACGTGTGAAAGAGTATGGGTGTGTCAGCCTTTTCCATTGTGAACAATGGGGAATGTAAGTGCATTTGTGAGTGTGTGGGGTGGTACAGGGTTGCACATGTATGAATGTGTTAAATTGTATCTGACATGTGTGGCTGTGTGATTATGTTTGTAACTTTGTGTGTGTGTGTGTGTGTGTGTGTGTGTGTGTGTGTGTGTGTGTGTGTGTGTTTTATGATTCAGTGCGACCATGAGATATAGAATAGGAAACCAGGCATAGTGTTAATTGAGAAAGAAAGCAAACAATGCCGGATCATAGATATAGCATGCCCAGCTGACAACAAGGTATGTGATAAGGAAGAAAAAAGTTGATAGATATGACAGATTAGCTTGGGAGGTTAAGCAGTTGTGGTTGATGAAAAAGATGGTAGTAGTACCAGTAATTGTGATCAAGGCTATTCACCTGATGACATTGCTGGACCATATTTATATATTTATATAATATATTTATATATTAATATTTAGGTAATTTAGGTGCATACTTTGATTAACTATATTGTTTTTTGTTGAGATGAAGTAAAATAAACCTTCAGTTCAAAATTGGACATTTCATTCTTAATGGCCAGATAACATGTATAATATGTGAAACACTCAGTAATGAACAGTTGGTGCTAATGCACTGAATCAGTTGTTATGATGTGGATTAAAGCCTGTTCATTCCATTCTGTATTATAAATTACACACACACACACACACACACACACACACACACACAGAAGCTTGGTTGTGAGATAAGAAGCTTGCTTCCCAACCATGTGGTCTTGAGTTCAGTACAGCAAGGTGGAACTTGCTATATAACCTTGGGCTGTCCAAAGCCTTGTTGAGGTTATTTATTGATCAATGGACTTGAGTGATTATTTACCTTGCTTGGAAACAGGCGAGGACCAGCACTAAGAAGGGCGTTTAGCTGTAGAAATATCTGCCTCAGTGTAGTCACTTCTGATCCATGCAAGCATGGAAAAGTAGACGTTAAAATGATGATTGTGTATGTTTGTGTGTGTGTGCTTTATTGCCAAAATTATTACAATAGATGTTCCAGTGTTGATGCAAATTCTCAATAAACTAAGCCTATTTTTATTTCGAATTTCTACACCTGTTTTTCTTGTATCATAAATATTTCTGAAAAAATCCCAACCCTTCCTTCAAATTTCTCTACCCCTAAAAAAAAAAAAATTGTTTTAAATAAACCCCTTGCAATCTCATTCTATATACCGTAAATCCTCGAGTATAGTCCGCCCTTGAGTATTAT
>NC_069002.1:13342095-13348591 GCF_001194135.2 Octopus bimaculoides | reverse complement strand
AATAACGTCAGTAAAAAATAAATATTAAGTAAATTGCCTTTACATATTTATCACTTAGAAAATTTGCTTAGAAAATATTTTTCATTTTTAACCTCGTATATAGTACGCACTAGAAATTTTGGGAAAAAAGTGCGTATTATACTCGAGGATTTACAGTATTTGGAATCCTGGTTTCCTTTACAGATTTTGTCGATTAATAAAAAGAGGTTTAATCGTGCAAGGGAGGTAACTCTAACAACCAATGTCTATCGGTTGCTGAAGAGAGAAAATAAGAATGATGGGTTTTTTTTTCTTTTTAATTCTCTTTAGTAAAACAAAGGTCAAGTTTCTGTTAGAAAAGGAAGTTGAATGAGATGCATCCAGTGAACTGCTTATATGATTGATGACAGAAGAATACAAGATACAAAATATGAAACAACGTGGGGTTGAGTACACTACGGTATAAACAACACTGTTAATCATATGTGTTCTTCCTCTGTCGTCGTTTAATTCAGAGAAATAATGAACAGGGATTGTTAAGAATCCTCCACACACATTATGTAGAGTATTTTTCAATTACTCAACAACGTACTGAACATGTAACAGAACTGTGCTTCGCTTATGCAGTGAAAGAACACTAGAAATATAACTACTGGATAATAATCCTTTCTACTAAAAGCACAAAGCTTGGAAATTTTAGGGAGAAGGGGACTAGTTGATTACATTGACCCCAGTGTTCCACTGGTACTTAATTTATCAACCATGAAAGGATGAAAGGCAAAGTCAACCTCAGCAGAATTTGAACTCAGAACTCAAAGGCGGTGAGCTGGCAGAAATGTTAGCACGTCGGGCAAAATGCTTAGCGGTATATCGTCTGCCGTTACATTCTGAGTTCAAATTTCACCGAGGTTGACTTTGCCTTTTGTCCTTTCGGGGTCGATAAATTAAGTACCAGTTACGCACTGGGGTCGATATAATCGACTTAATCCTTTTGTCTGTCCTTGTTTGTCCCCTCCCCTCTATGTTTAGCCCCTTGTGGGCAGTAAAGAAATAAGAATTTGAACTCAGAACATAAAGATGAATGAAATGCTGTTAAGGTTTTTGCCTGGCATGCTAACAACTCTGCCAGCTCATTGCCTTACAAACTACTGAATAATAATAATAATAATAATAATAATAATAATAATAATAATCCTTTCTAATAAAAGTACAAGGTCTGAAATTTTAGTGGGAAGGGGGCTAGTTGATTACATTGACTCCAGTGCTTCACTGGTACTTATTTTATTGACCCTCAAAGGACGAAAGGCAAAATCGTCCCAGGCAGAATTTGAACTCAGAATGTAAAGATGGACAAAATACTGCTAAACTTTTTGCCTGGCATGCTAATGATTCTGCCAGCTTGCCACCTTACTACTACTACTACTACTATTACTACTACTACTAATAATAATAATAATAATAATAATAATAATAATTACAATAATAAAAATGGCAGAAGGCCAGCAATTTCTGGGCGGGGTTAAGTCAATTACATTTATTTTATCGACTCCAAAAGAATGAAAGGCAAAGTCGACCTTGGCAGAATTTGAACTCAGAACATAAAGACAGACGAAATGCCGCTAAGCATTTTGCTTGCCACCTTATACCTTGAATAATAATAATAACAATAACAACAACAACAAAAGCAACAGAAAAACAACAACAGAAGCAGTGTTAGTGAGGCAAGGGTGTTTGAAACTCACCATATTAGTTGACTGAAGGCAAAACCAGTGAAGAGTTAATTTAAGTAGAGCCGAGAGAACACGGGTGAGTTGAAGAGAAAGAAGGAGAGAAAGAAAGAGAGAAAGAGAAGAGAATGAAATTGTAAGCATTATACATTATTATGGATTATCTTGAAATATGCCTAATAATAATAATAATCACATCAAATAAGATGAAGTTACTTGTAAATGACTTCAGCAGGCATACTTTTATCATACACACACACACTCATACGTTCATATTTGTGTATATGATTGTACACATATGAAGAGGTACCCAAAAGAAACTGGAATTTCATCTGTTTTCACATTCTGAGTTGAAATTCCGCTGATGTTGACTTTGCCTTTCATCCTTTCGTGGTCGATAAATTAAGTACCAGTTGCATACTGGAGGGGGGGGGGGTCAATCTAATCGACTGGCCCCTCCCCCAAAATTTTGGGCCTTGTGCCTAGATTAGAAAAGAATATTATTTTATTCACTGAGTTTTACGTTTACACTTCTATCGCCTTCAAAGTATTCTCCATTTGAAGCAATGCATTGGTCCAGACCCATTTTCTACTGTTGGAAGCAGTGCTGGAACTCTTGTAAAGTGATGCTTCTTAATGCCTCCGCTGCTTTTTTTCTTCACCTCTTCCACATCTGCAAATTCCATAGCAGCAGCTTTTGTCACCAGTGATGACCTTTGAATAAAAAGCTCTGGATCAACTTCCGACTGTTCTTTCAGTTCACGACACGCATTCAGTCGTAACTGCTTTTGATCTTCCATGAGTAAGTGAGGTACAAATTTTGCTGCAACTCTTTTCATTCACAATTCCTTGCTCAAAATTCGTTGGAAGAAGCTCCAGGACACACCAGCCATAACAGAAAGTTTGTCAATTGTTCGGTGATGGTCCTCCAAGCTCAGTTCATAAATTATCATGATGTTTTCATTCATTCAGGTAGACGACGGTTGCCCTGAATGAGGTTGGACTTCAAGCAACAAGTGACCATTCCTAAAGTGTGAAAACCACTTGTAAACTTGTGTTTTGCTCATGGCAGCATCCTTGTAAGCTGTTAAAAGCACGACAACTGTTTCGACCGCCATTTTCCTGGGCAGAAAATTGAATTTCTCGGAAGCACACTGTTCCTTCATTTCAGCCATCATAAAAATCGATGAACAGAGGAGAAGCACTGCAAAGCAAAGATGCACCCACGTCGCAGTAAGACTATACTTGCAGATGCCGGTTGGCATATTGATACCTGAGAGTTGCATCAAGTGGTTTCTAGAAGCAGAAGCCTGAACTACAACAGACTTGTCCCACAGAGAATGTTTCTAGTTACTTTTGGGTACCCTTTCGTACATATGTATTTCCTATGCATACAATTAGATGCAAAAACTGCTACTGGTGAATTTAGAGTTCACAACTTTACTTTCAGTAAAGTGGTGCAGTTACTACTGTACTTAGTAGTGTTACCAATTATGATGTACAGACCACATGTAGAAAAATGTAGGATACACACATGTCATTTGCACCATTTGTTCCCTAGGTACATTTCACCATTGTCACTGTTTGCATCCTCTTCAGTAGGTGTTCATAGTGCATTTGGATGCAGACCCACATGATTCAGGCCTTGTGTTTATCACACAAACACATACACACATGCAGAAGTCCATGTGTAAATGTTTATGGAGATGGCGGAGAAGAAATAAAGAATAAGACAAGTATTCAAGGAAAAGAAGAGGAAGACAAAATTGAGAAGAAATGGAAGAAAGTATGTAGAATAAATTTTAAAAAAATATCCTATTAAAGTGTTTAAGTAAAGATGTGTTAATTAACTCACCTGTTAATTCTCGTATTAGTTTGCGTTGAATTTGTAGAAAGAACACAAACATATCCATAGATCGCTGTTCATTAGCTGAGAGGCAAAGCCTTCTCTCAGGTGTGGTGATTTCGAAAACATAAGCACGATTCTTAGAATTGGTAATCTTCTCCACACGGTACTTATGTAGTAACAGTTGCACTGCAGAGACAAGAAAGAAATCAGTTGTATTAATTCCACCAGGTTAGATCTAATCAAGCAGGACTATAATCAAATTATTAATTGCTGGTTAGGACACCATGTTTCATTCATCATTATCACCATCATTTAATATCCATTGTCCATGCTGGCATGGGTTGGACGGTTTGACCAGGGCTGGTAAGCTGAGGGGCTGCACCAGACTCCAGTCTGATTTGGCATGATCTCTACGACTGGATGCCCTTCCTAACGCCAACAACTCCAACAGTGTAACGGGTGCTTTTATGTGCCACCAACACAGATGCCAGTTATGTGACACCGGCATCAGCCAACATTCATATGGTGTCTCTATACATGCCACCAGCTCAAGTACAAGTTATGTAACACTGGACCAATGCTCAAATGGTGCCTTTCTATATGCCACTGGCATGTGTGCCAGTTACATGACACTGGCATCAACCACATTCCGTCCGTGAGGCCCAATGTTCGAATGGTGCCTTTTTATGTGCCACCGGCATGAATGCCAGTTACGTAACACCAGCATCTGCCACATTGCAACCATAATATAGGTACATTAAAGGCTTAAGTCAGTACAGTACCCCACCAGTGTTCAGATTTTCTATGAAACTTAGAGCCAGCAATGATTTGTTATGATGTCTCATATACATATCCATATATGAAATATCATTGTCTAACATCTACTTTCCATGCTGGCATGGGTTGGACGGTTTGATATGGAGCTGTCCAGACTTCAGTTGTCTGTTATGGCATGATTCCTACTGCTGGAAGCTCTTTCTAATGCCAAATGTTGTAACAAATTAGTGCTGGCTCTAATTTCTATAGAAAATCTGTAGAAACAACTTTAAAAAGTGATAATTAAAGATGTTCCAAACAGACCCTCCTAGCTTTGCTAGTGGAGTATATAGGACTAATTATATTAAACAAGATGTTCTTCGTTTTTTTATATGTAACAACCAAGACACCAGAATGTTCAGTGATTCCATGACCACAGACCTCAAACATACTCCCCAAATTTTCTCACTTTCAACAACAAAACACACACACACCCACAAGCACTATTCATATCAAAGAAACATTATCATGCTTTAACATAAGCAGTACCCAACTAGAGTTCTTGTCATTACTCCATGTGTCAGGCTTCCCTATTCCTGAGGATCTCTCCTTGCAATAAACTCATCCTTTAACATGAACTAGAACCAAATCCCAATGACTGACCCTTTTTCTCTTCATTATCACCCCCCCCCCTCACCACCACCTCAATAACTGAAACACTACAAATGGGACCCACAATGGAGTGTTGTTCCCACATCTGGAAGGGTGGTGGTGGTGGTGGTGCTGCTGCTGCTGCTTCATCCACAGACATTCTAGACCACATCCAGTGATGGGTCACTCAAATGACTGAAGTAAAATCACAGGCACACTTCAACATCTCGACCCACAGATGTGCCGTGTCCATTCTCTGTCTTCTCTCCCACAATTACAATGGCCTCTGTTCTTCTCAGGTAGGAGCTGATCATGGACCGCCTCCACTAAGATATTCCCTAAGTTTACCAGTCTCTCATCGTTGTCCTTCTCCTCCTGCCCACCACCACCACCTCCTCCTCCTCCTCCTCCCAGTCCCTGTACTAACCACTTTATTCAATCCTTCCTCCCCGGACTCGCTCCTTCATATCACATACTACCATCTTCAGTAATGGATGTGTTGGATACTGAATGCAGTTGATGATACACTACACCAGACACAAAAAAAGACAGGATGGTCACAGTGGGAATGCACAATCTATTCAACAGGATCCCATGCAGTTTCTCCTTTTCTAAATTTCCCCCAGAATGATTGGGTAGAAAGATTTAACTTACATCATAAATACTCTTGGAAAAGGAATGAACACCACAAATCCCCTAACACTTATCTTTTATGCCTCCACAGAGAAGGCAACAAAAAGAACCTTCCTCTCTCACCTCACACAATCACTTCAAACATATTGTTAAGATTACAAATAAGAAGCTCAATTCACCAACAGCTGTATGTGTGTGCATTAAAGAATATGGTAAATGCTATCTTACTTTTAGGAGTCCGCTTTGGCGTCGGTTGTCGATCATAATATTCCAACATGAGGTGGTTATCTTTTTTCTTTAAGATGAAGTATTTTAGTCTCCACGGTTTGTAATTTATGCTAAATGTTTTCAGGCGAGCTATGTTGCGCAGCTTGTACAAATGATCCTGAAATCAGAAAGGATGATATCAAGGTTGAGTAGGAAATGTTAAAAAAAAAAAGGTAAAGAAAAAGTAAAGAAAAAGAATTTAAAAAATGTAAAAACAAAAAAAAAAGAATAAAAGATAAAAACAGAGAAGAGAGGATGGAGAAAATTGGGTTGGGTGGATGGACTATATATCCAAGTCATGGCAGGGAAATTCCAAAAATCTTGAACAGTGATGCAGGAGTAGCTGTGTGGTAAGTAGCTTGCTTACCAACCACATGGTTCCAGGTTCAGTCCCACTGCGTGGCATCTTGGGCAAGTGTCTTCTACTATAGCCTCGGGTCGACCAAAGCCTTGTGAGTGGATTTGGTAGACGGAAACTGAAAGAAGCCCGTCATATATATGTATATATATATATATGTATGTGTGTTTGTGTGTCTGTGTTTGTCCCCCCACCATCGCTTGACAGCTGATGCTGGTGTGTTTACGTCCCCGTAACTTAGCGGTTCGGCAAAAAGAGACCGATAGAATAAGTACT
>NC_069002.1:13339979-13341865 GCF_001194135.2 Octopus bimaculoides | reverse complement strand
GTGAATAAATAAGCATTACTTTTGACAAAGATTACTTTGAATGCTAACGGCTTCAGAACATCATTAATGTTTGAGTGTTTTGAAAAATTGAAGAACTTACCATTCATAATTTTGTTTACACATAAATATGATTAATAAAACAAGCTAAACAATAGTTTCTTACCCCCTTTTCTAAATATGTTCTTGTAATGAAAGAAAAAGAAATAATTTTTTTTTATTCTCAAACATGTGATAATGCTAACAAATAGCGTAATCAGGATAAATTGTCCATACATTCTCGAAAAATACGTTACCGACCAGCCTGGCCGGTAACATATTTTTCTGCAATGTATGGATAATTTATCCTGATCACGCTATTTATTAGGATTATCACACGATTGAGAATAAAAAAAATTATTTCTGTATCTTTCAATACATCTCAACGTTTCTAAAACAAACTTTGTTTACTTTCATTGTATGTGCCAGTAATATGGTAACTTAATCTCCTGTACAACAAACTCAAACAGATTGAGAGCAACTAGTGAAAGCAACACTGAATTTGGCTTTAAAAATCTTTGGCAAAATAATTTCAGTGAAATATGGGTGATTCTTAAGAGGTGAGACTGTCTATTCAATAACTCAGTCACAAAGCTAAGATAAAACAGGAAAGGAGTGACAACTATTGATTTTTATCCCTTGAGGTCGATTCTGAGTAATTTTTTAAACAATTCTATTTATTTACCTCAACTAGTGTTTGGTATCATGAATTTACTTAATTGTTTTTGTAATTACAGTGAAATCTATGCATCACTGATGAGGTCAAATAAGATTGAAATAGACTGAGTTATCCCCTCTAATAAAAGAAATAATTAAAATAACATTAGTCAATATCTAATATGGTTTTATTTTTCTGATGGTTTTGTTAACTTTTTAATGTTAAATATGTTAGCTGTAGAAACTCTGCCAGATCAGATTGGAGTCTGGATCAGATTGGAGTCTGGATCAGATTGGAGTCTGGTGTGGCCATCTGGCCTTCCAGTCCCCAGTCAAATCGTCCAACCCATGCTAGCATGGAAAGCGGGTGTTAAATGATGATGATGATGATAACAATGATGTTAAATATTTTGACACTAAACAAAAGATCTGGGTCAGGTCTGCCCTTTAGTTTCTTGATGTGGAAGAAATAAGCGCAGCTGTATAAATTCTAGGATCGATATAACTGCCTATAAACCCTTGAAAGCAGCACCCAACGCAATCACTGAAACAAATGAAACAGTTTTAAAAGAAAACGAGAACCGAAAAACAAAAACAAAAAAAACGCAAAAGGGACGTAAATCTTCCAAATTTATTCAAAATATTAGAGTTACCCCCCTTGGACGAATTGTCATAAAATGTTTCTTTTTTCCGTCGGAGTCCCGAGATGAAATATTTTCGTTTTAAAGGAAAAATCGAGCGCAACTTAATATTTATTGTGACGGAGAGATAATGCCAATATTCTTGTTCTTATTCTTTTAGGTAACGAAAGAAATAACTGAATGGCGAATGACTTCCTGAATTGAGTAAAGGAGGGAGACTAACGTGTGGTGACAATTATGCAGTTTCGTACACTTCCCACGGGAGGAGGGGGTAATCTGACCGTTCTCTCCAATGGCTATGTGGTAAGATGTTTGCCTCCCCACCACAGGGCTCCGGGTTTAGCCCCTTGGAGATGTGTCTTCTACTATAGAACCTTTTGAGTGAAATTTGGTAGACGGAAACTGAAGGAAGCCGGTCGCATATATACATGCATATGTAAGTGTGTTTGTGTGTGTGTGTATGTAAATATAATTATATACACACACACACACACACACACACATAAATGTGTGTCTTTATATATATATATATATATATATATATATATATAT
>NC_069002.1:13338192-13339170 GCF_001194135.2 Octopus bimaculoides | reverse complement strand
TATATATATATATACATATATACGACGGGCTTCTTTTAGTTTCCGTCTACCAAATCCACTCACAAGGCTTTGGTCAGCCAGAGGCTATAGTAGAAGACACTTGCCCAAGGTGCCACGCAGTGGGACTGAACCCGGAACCATGTGGTTCGTAAGCAAGCTACTTACCACACAGCCACTCCTATGCCTATATCAGCATTTTAAAAAAATAAAAATAATGATAAAACGTCTTATAAAAGCATTGAATAGAGGCGTCTTTATTCAACATTAAACATTAAGAAAGCATGATGAGGTCATTTAAAATGCATGAAAATTCCAAGTAATGCTGCACAAATAATGTTCTTTTTGTAGCGGATTTATTTATTTATTTGGTTTTTATGACAAATTTTCTTTCAGAGAAATTTCTTTGAGCAAAAATGTTTATAGCAAAATTTCCTATAGCTCCTACTACCTATCTACATTGAATAATACAGTCAGTCCAAGATAAACGAGTCTGGAAAATGTACAAAAAAAAGAAAAAAAACTACAAACAGGCAAGATGGTCGTGAGTGGAATGCTTTGGCCTACACATCTATTGCATCAAAGCTGACCTATGGCTGAACAACAACAGTCATAATACTTGTCCAGGAGAGTGATGACTGCTTGGGAGAATCATTGGAGTGTGGGGCAGATACCTTGTGGTAATTGTTCTGGTTATTTGCAGTCTGAGTTCAATTGAACACTGAGGTTGATGTAGTCGACTCCCCTCCCCCAAAATTGTTGCCTATTATTATTATTATTATTATTATTATTATTATTATTATTATTATTATTATTCAAATTCTGCTGAGGTCGACTTTGCCTTTCATCCTTTTGGAGTTGATAAATTAAGTACCAGTTGAGCACTGGGGTTGATGTAATCGACTTACCCAGTCTCCCGAAGTTGCTGGCCTTGTGTCAAAATTTGAGCATCTGTGCTGGTGCCATGTAAAAAGCACACAG
>NC_069002.1:13332822-13337669 GCF_001194135.2 Octopus bimaculoides | reverse complement strand
GATCAACACAAAGGGGGACATTCATGGCAGAGTATAAGTACAGAAGCAAGAAATTATGCGACATGGAATTCAATTATAAGTGGCCTATACTCCGCATTGGAGGGTTAAAGGCAAGAAAGAATTATTATTATTTTAAGATGGTGAGCTGCCAGAATTGTTAGCATGCTGAGTGAAATGGTTAGTGACATTTCATCTGTCCTTATGTTCTAAGTTCAAATTCCAGAGATCAACTTTGTTTTCAAACTTTCAGGGTCAACAAATTAAGTACCAGTTGAGCACTGGGGGGGTCGATGTAATTTCAGGCCTTGTGCCTATAATAGAAAGGATTATTATTATTATTATTATTATTATTATTATTATTATTAAGGTGGAGAGCTGGCAGAGTCATTAGCATGCCAGGCAAAATGCTTAGAGGCATTTTGTTCACCGCTACATTCTGAGTTCAAATTCCACCAAGGGCAACTTTGCCTTTCATCCTTTCACTGTTGATAAAATAAGTACCAGTTGGGTACCAGGGTCAATGTAATCAACTTACTACCTCCACTGAAATTTCAGGCTTTGTGCTTTTAGTAGAAAGGTTTATTATCATTATTATTATTATTATTATTATCATTGTTGTGATAGTGGTGGTTACACAATTAGAAACTGATAGCGTATGTAATATTCCAGTAACTAAGATTAAATGGAATCTAAAGTAAAGTGTTGTCTTGTAAAACATTTAGAAATGACGTCAGCATGGGGTGAAATATCCTGTTACATTTATTATTCAGTCATTGTGTTCACATAAAGATTTAAAAAAGACAAACAAACAACAATAAATATTGAACTGGACATAAATAACAAGTAGAGGCGTGGTAACCCAGATTGCACCTCTTACCAGAGACACACACGCATGCATGCACACCTGTATGCACTGCACCCATAACTGCCAATCATGTAAGGTTAACAGAAAGATGAACGTCACAGGTAAAATAAGAACATAATGTTACATACGCACACACATGTATGTATATATGTGTGTGAGAGAGAGAGGGGGAGGGGGAGAGGAGAGAGAATCTCAGGTAGGTAGGTAGGTGGATGGGTGGGTAGGTAGGTGGGTGGATGGGTGGGTAGGTAAGTGGTAGGTAGGCAGGCAGGTAGGTAAGTGGTAGGTAGGTAGATAGATAGATAGATAGATAATGTAGACAGACCAATAGACAGACAGATGCAGGATTGGCAATTTTGTTGGTTCAGACAGGTCATGTGAAAAGATAATACACATATATAATACACACACATACATGTATCCTATTCTTTTGCTATTTCTATCATTGGACTGTGGCCATGCTGGGGCACCTCCTCCAAGGATTATTTCAATTGATGGCATCAACATCAGAAATTCTTATGAGACTGGGTACCTATTCTATTGACCTTGGAGTTTAAACAAAGAGCAAAAGCCAACCAGGGCCTAGCTATGGGCCACTGAGATACAGCATAAAAATGATTTGCAACAAAGATCCAAGGTAAGAAATTTTGGAGGGAATTTTGCTAATTGATTCGATCAACCTTAGTTCTTAATGGATATTTTATTTCATTGAATCTGGAAGGATGAAAGGCACTGTTGACCATCCCAGGATTTGAACTCAGAGCTTAATTAGAACCAATATCATAATGAAGACCAAATTTTTTGCTGTTCAACAGTGACACGGGACGCCACCATGGCTGAGTGGTTAAGAAGTTGACTTTGTAACCATGAGGCCCCAAGTTCAATCCTAGTGGACATTAAAATGAATTTTATATAATTAAATAGAATGACATAGGAATAAACAATTATGTTTTGGACTTCATTAGCTTACAGCTGTTTCTGTTGTGAGAAACAATGCATTCATAGTTGAGTGCTTGAGTATCACCCTATAATTTCATCAGAGCTTCAACTATGAGTGCACTGCAATTTATAGCAGAAACAACTGTATGCTAATGAAGTTCATAGCAATATTTTTATTCCTTTGTTATTTAATTTCACATTACATTCTGAACTTGACGAACACTTCATTCCGAAGCACGAGTAAACTGCGTTCTAACACCAGGTTATTATTATCACTATGCCTAAGTGAAATATCAAAATGTGTGTGTGTATGTGTGCGTGGTTAAGTTTTGTGTTAAACTGGGCAAAAACGCTACAGAAATTTATGCTCCAGACTTCTTATAGGTTAACTTGTGTGAGCCAAGCATTTGTTTTTCGCTGCCACAAGAGACTAGGCAAAGTAAGTCCATTGGGAAGCTTATGATGATCCCCTTTTTCGACAGCAAGGACATCAACTACTGCCACTGGGTCCCCTCTGGCTAGACAGTAAAAAAAAGAGTGCTTTGTAGGGGTTTTGAGGGAGTTCAGGAAGAGATTACATTGCAAAAGGCTTGAGCACCTGGACCAAGACAATGCACCAGTTCACAATTCCATCCTGGCAACCAACACTTGACAGAGGTGGGCATCAAGACTGTCATCCCTCACCATCCCTAAAGTCCTGACCTTGCTCCCTGTGACTTTTGGTTGTTCCACAAGCTGAAGACATACTTCAGAGGTAGTCGGGTTTTTTGGGGGGTTTTTTTTGTTGAAAATATCGAGAAGATGAGGGAGGCTGAAACAAGGGTCCCGGACACCGTCACTTCAGAGGACTTCCATGGGGCCTTCACAAAATGGTTGGAGCACTACAAGTGCATTGCAGTCAGAAGATCCTACCCTGAAGGAGATTAGAGTTTTGTACTTCTTTGAAATTAATAAATGTCTCTCCAGAAAATGTCTCAAAGCTTTTGGAATGTACCTCATAGAGTTGGCTGTGTTTGACAGATGCAATAAAACTGCCTTACAGCAACTTAAAATAGTCTAGACGTGTACACAGTAAACTAGGTTAATCGCAACAAATAAAAAAAATTATTATTATTATTATTATTATTATCATTATTCTAATGTTTCTGAAACAGTCTGAGAGAGATCTTATTCAAATATCTTTTAATCCAACACTAATTAATGACAACAACAACAACAACAACAACAACAACAACAACAACAATAATCATGATGATGATGATGATGATAACAAATAAAAAACTGAGAAATTCTCTAATTTTTTCTTTATTATTTTCTGAATGTGTCAAATTTGTTTAATTAAATATTTTTTTAATATTTTTTCATTACTTTTTTTTTTTTTGTAATTAATGTAGATAATTAGTGTGAGACAAATACTGAAACCCACATGTAAAAGCGCACGCACACACACACACACACACACACACACACACACACAAATGTATTTGGTTAGTAACCATTGCAATTGCAGCATTACTCTAATACGGGTGCAGTTTCTTCAGGGTCTTCACTTTAATATCCTTTCAGATTGAACTAATCAAAGTTTAATGATGTGGAGCTGTACTTTAATTTAGACGCAAACTATCATTAATTCCAAGTATTGATTGGATAATCATTCATTTATTCCTTATAGTCAGTTATTTCAAAAAATTTTGTTGCTTATATACGTGTGCATGTGTGTGTGTATACATGGCAGGCTTCTTTCAGTTTTCATCTACCAAATTCACTCACAAGGAATTGGTTGGTCTGGGGCTATAGTAGAAAACACTTGCCCATAGTGCCACGCTGAGGGACTGAACCTAAGACCACATTGTTGGGAAGAAAGCTTCCAAATCCACACAGTCATTCCTGCACCAATATAGATATGCACACACACACACACACACACACACACATGTAGCATGACTAGCTATGACCTCACAATGAGTCATTAAAATCATTTATATTTACTAAATAAACAAACACAGTAGAAAACAACAACAACTTGTGTCAGATATATTCTTGAATGGATTAGAGAAAGAAG
Organism: Octopus bimaculoides; assembly: GCF_001194135.2. Classification (NCBI taxonomy): domain Eukaryota; kingdom Metazoa; phylum Mollusca; class Cephalopoda; order Octopoda; family Octopodidae; genus Octopus; species Octopus bimaculoides. The sequence continues at coordinate 13,333,803 of NC_069002.1, read as the reverse complement.
GTTAGAGAAAGAAAACAGTTTGTTGTAAGAAACTGTGCCAAGAATGCTAACCTCAGGTTTGAAAACAAGACAAAAAGAAAACGAAAAAAAACACTGCATAAACCAAAATTTGAAATAAAAATATAAAAAAAAAGAAAAGAAAATACAATGAGAATATGAGGAGGATATGGTGGAATACACTGGGTTTTAGGAAGATAACACTGGAAATGAAGGTGTTTCGCTTAGTAGTTAGGCTGTTGTACTCCTGATTGCTGGTTTGATTCCCTGGCTGGGCAGCGTGTTGTGTTCTTGAGCAAGACACTTCATTTCACATTGCTCCAGACCCTCTTTTGATCAGGGGGGAATGTTGACCTGCTCATCAAGTCAGTGGGGTGGCGTTACTTGAAGGCTAAAACAATGCAAAAATACATTGTGTCCAGCAGTGTATAACAACATCTGATAGCCTGGTCGCTCACACGATCACATGAACACTGGAACACAATGCAACCCTTGGATCTGTCAGATCCTGGTTGAACCAGCCAACCCATACTAGCATAGAACAGGAGACATTAAATGATGATGATGAACTGAAGATAAAATGAAGTCTAAAATTGCTTTTTAACTAAACCCTTTTAACACTAACTGAGTTGAGCCTATTGTTGTTGGCACTCCGTCGCTTACGACGTCAAGGGTTCCAGTTGATCTGATCAACGGAACAACTTGCTCGTGAAATTAACGTGCAAGTGGCTGAGCACTCCACAGACACGTGTACCCTTAACGTAGTTCTCGGGGATATTCAGTGTGACACAGTGTGACAAGGCTGACCCTTTGAATTACAGGCACAACAGAAACAGGAAGTAAGAGTGAGAGAAAGTTGTGGTGGAAGAGTACAGCAGGGTTCGCCACCATCCCCTGCCGGAGCCTTGTGGAGCTTTAGGTGTTTTCGCTCAATAAACACTCACAACGCCCGGTCTGGGAATCGAAACCGCGATCCTATGACCG
>NC_069002.1:13331713-13332682 GCF_001194135.2 Octopus bimaculoides | reverse complement strand
TGAGACTACTTCTGGTTTTATAACAGAAAATTTCTCATTTAAAAAAAAAAAAGTTCTTATCTAAACTAAAAGAAAATCTTCCATTATGTTTTATTTATGAACTTCTTGTTATATTCCAAACAGCAACCCACTACAGTGATCCCTCACCATATCGCAGTTCGCTTATCATAGTTCATTATTTAAGCTTATGTTGATTCCTCTATGGTGTTGTTTTGCATTTATGATAAAATAAATTACAGAGATGTACTTGCATAGCAAGTGACCTGATCTGAGATCGTGTGCTGGAACAAAAACAATTGCAGCGTGGAAGGTGCTTTTAAGCCATTTAAATGGCTTATAAACACCTTCCACGCTGCAATTGATAAAATAAATATAAACAAATTATAAAAATAATTTTAAAAATATACAGCACAGTACTGTTTCCATTTCGCAGATTTTCACCTATCGCAGGGGTTTTGGGAATGTAACACCTGTAATGATTGAGGGGTTACTGTAATGACAAAGTTAGTTGACTAAATCCATCCAAATTTTTAATCATTTTCAAAATTAGATACTTGCACATTTATATACATGATGGGCTTCTTTCAGTTTCCATCTACTCACAAAACCTCGGTTGGTTCAGGGCTACAGAAGAAAACATACCACCGTCCCCACCACCACCAACACAGCTGCACCTACCACTAACAACAACACCACTACTGCTATGACTACTACCACCCAAATCCTATTTTAATTCTATTTAGCAAACATTCTTTTGTTTGTGTGTGTGTATGTGTGTGTGTGTATGTGTGTGTGTTGTGTATGTGTGTGTGTGTACGCGCATGCTCGTTTGTGTGTGTGTACGCGCATGCTCGTTTGTGTGTGTGTGTGCGTGTGTGTGAGACAGAATTCATCAGTGCCACCACCTTCTTAGATAAAGTGGTTGTAGCTAGAAATGGCATGCAAACATGAAAAACAAAACAAAACAAA
>NC_069002.1:13329902-13331587 GCF_001194135.2 Octopus bimaculoides | reverse complement strand
CCCCTATTCTTTCTACAACAGATAAGGTCACCACACCCTCAAAGTACTGAACTATTTTGTTCTATTCTCTATTCAGAACATGCAACAGGCAATGTGGTGGCGTTGATGAGGCAGGTGAAACAATCTGACACACTCACACAAACACTAAATAGACTTTGCTAAACCTCAGAGTAAAAGCTCCATTAGTCGTCCAACCTACTAGAAATAAGAGCTAAATTGCTCTCAATTTACATTTAAGGAATGACACATTGAATTACGTAGATTCTAGATATAATACTGTCTGATGTTTGTAAATCAGAGATATGTGTAATACACGAGGGAGATTAAATTAGTGCAGTTAACGAAATGATGATGAGGATAATGTCATCCCCAGTATCGACGGGAGCATTTTTAAGTCCACTTTTCTATTCTGGCATGGGTTGGAAGAGCTTTTGAAGCAGTGTTGCTAACCTTTTAAGTGGCCTCTTCTATTACCCTATTTTAAAACAGACATACATAAGGGAATTCGGTAAAAATGAAAGTCAGAGTATCAAAAAATTAAAAGAGGCAAGAGGTGAAGTAAAGGGATTGAATAAGGGTAACTTCCCTTGTCTGGCGGTTGGCAGAAGATTGAAGGAAGCTGATAGGAGATTTAGAAGCCATTTTTTAAATAGTAGGGGTGCGTGGCTTAGTGGTTAGTGTTGGACTCATGATCGTAAGATTGTGGTTTTGATTCCTGGACCAGGTGACACATTGTGTTCTTGAGCAAAACACTTCATTCCACGTTGCACTCAGCTGGCAAAAATGAGTAATCCTGCAACAGACTGGCATCCCATCCAGGTGGGGAATATATATGCCATGGAAACCAGGAAACCGGCCCTTATGAGTCGAGAAGGTAACTTTCCTTTACTTTTTAAATAATTTAGTCCTGAGGAAGGGACTGTGCCCCTTACTTTCACAGATCTTTTAGAACGGTGTGGTTGGCATGGTTGATTTTCTTGTCCAAGTGAGTGAGTGCAGCAGGAATAAGTGTTATTTGGTTGCAATCTCCAATGAAAACACATCTAACCATTATCTTGTTTGTATTCCAAGGACGAGAAGAAATATTACAATATAGCGAGAAAATTATTAAAAATAACCGTTAACAAATATGGATGTACAAATGCCCTCAGGCAAGCTACATGACACGAGTGTACTCGCTCATATAAGCGTCCGTGAAAATGTGAGCATACACACGTGAGGTTTGGTGCGCTCATGATCACAAAGCGAGTTAACTATCTACTTGGTGCTTGTAAGAATGGGGAGGTTAACAGTAAACTTAAGTCATCCATACCTTAAAGTAAATTATGTTAACAGTTACTCTCGCTGTTTTACATGTTTGTTTCTCTTTTTCCCATCTGTGATTTTATTTTCGATCTTCTATGTAAATGAAGAGATTTCCTCCGTCTAGATGCTTTCCTTTCGACAAAATGAGAAGTTACATTGCGGAACAGTTATTTTAATGAGTTGTGTCTATTTATCACCCGATGAGACACATCTGCACCACCAGATGCTCCTGAACCAGTTATTAAGTGTCCCACACACGAAGGATCGATGCTAAATGTGTCAAAACAATTATTGTGATTAATAATAAATTCTCATATATTCCATATTCTGCCTTTCATTTGCCATATATATATATATATATATATATATATATATATATA
>NC_069002.1:13327647-13328602 GCF_001194135.2 Octopus bimaculoides | reverse complement strand
GGGTGTGAGACTCATGATTGTAAGATTGGTTTCACATTTTGGCACAAAGCCAGCAATTCTGGAGGGAGTGGGTAAGTCAATTGCATCAAACCCCAGTATCAACCCAGAAAGGATGAATGGCAAAGTCAACCTTGGCAGAATTTGAACGTAAAACGTAAGGGCAGACAGAATACTGCTAAGCATTCTGTCCAACGTGCTAACAATTCTGCCACCTCGCCACCTTACTCGTGGTTGTAAGACTGTGGTTTCAATTTCTGGACCAAGCGATGCATTGTGTTCTTGAGCAAAACACTTCATTTCACATTACTCCAGTCCATTCAGCTGGCAAAAATGAGTAATCCTGCAACAAACTGGCGTCCCATCCAGGGGAATAATATATGCACCACAGAAACTGGGAAACTATTTGTAACTTGGGAAGGATCTTTATTTCTCTATTACATGCACCATTTCTCTATCCTTTCTCACCTCCACACCTACATGCTTGACACATGCATTTATTAATGTTGTTTTATTTCAGGCACCACAACTACCACCACCACCACAACACTGCCATCCTCACCACAACACCCATCGCCTTTTTGTTTTCTTTATTTTTTGAAATATTTTATTCTGTTATGGTTGAATAACTTAGACCAAACATTAACTTTACATTAATTGTAATTTCGGACTTTCTGTCTGCAATTCTATTTATTATTCTTATTTTATTTTTATTAAAAGGGGGTGGGATTTATATGTGTATTCTCCCATACCCACCACCAACAACAACAACACTGTTCTCCCCAACTGCTTCTTAAAGCAGGACGCCATCCATCACAAGCTCGGTGTTTATTTAATAACATGGAAGAAGAAACAATTACAGTGGTATGCAATACCAACTTTGGTAAATGTAAATAGCGAGGAGGAGGAGGAGAAGGATGAGGAGGAGGGAGGTGAGGGGGAAGGGAATGTGGAGGTG
>NC_069002.1:13326044-13327396 GCF_001194135.2 Octopus bimaculoides | reverse complement strand
CGACGACTGTAACTTTTAAGTTATAGTAGTGGATCTGAAGTATGTTGAAAATGTCCATGAAAAGGGGATTAAAAAAAAATACAAAATCAAGAACAAAAATAAAAAGAAAGCACTAAAATAACCACAAAGAAAACTCAGTAAAAGAAAAAGAAAAAAAGAAAGAAAAAAAAGGAATTAAATGTGGGTTTTCCTCCCCACTTTGACAGCACTTAAATAGAATTAGAGGAGGAAGGAGAGAAAAAGAGAGAGAGAGAGAGAGAGAGAGAGAGAAAGAGAACCTTGTTTCATAATTTCTCCAGTTATTCTAATAATGACGTGTGTGAGTGACTTGAAGCCAGATTTACAAAGTCAACAAGATCCCGGCAGCGAGACAGCATGATCCGGGATAGAAGATGGAGGTGGTGACGATTATTCACATTAAGTGACTCACTACATCTATGTGTGTCCTTCCATAGGTTCGTTATGTACCACCCACAACTGTAATTACTATATACCCTGGATCCCTTTAGAATAATAACAATAACTTTTCTTTGCGAGAAACAGACGAAACAGGGAACCAGTGAACAACTGCCTTCTTATGCAAGAAACGGTTCAGAGGAAAATAAATATTTTCTTAACTCCTGTTAATTTATTATTATTCTTTTTAACTAGGGTTTTGTTGGAACTCCTGGAGTCTTGCATGCGTATCGGGCTTGCTGCTTGCAGCCTACGGTACAGTGCTATTTGTTCTTTCCAACTATGTAATACTTTCCTGATTATTCTGTCTGTGCCAAGGAGGCAAGTCTTTTGTAACAATTCTACTGGGCATTCTATTCCGATTTCCTTTGTTTTCCTCTTGATGCCTTCAGAGACTGTCCCCAAGAACCCAACAATAATTGGCACTATCTTCTTCATCTTCATTAGCTGGGCTATTTTGTACTTAAGAGGATTGTGCAGAATCGTTAATACACCGAGCAGAATCGTTAATACACCGAGCAGAATGCTTAGCAGCATTTCATCCATCTTTACATTCTGAGTTCAAATTCTGCCAAGGTTGACTTTGACTTTCACCCTTTCAGGGTCGATAAATTAAGTATCAGTCCCCTCCCCAAAAATTTCCGGCCTTAAGCCCATTAAGCATGCAAGACCCCAGTTAAAAGGAATAATAAATTAACCATTTCTTGTATAAGTAGGCAGTTGGTCACTGTTTCCCTTTTTGGTCTGTGTCTCACAAAGAAAAGTGACAGTGGCCATCACACAAACAGTACCAGTGCCATGTATAAACAGATTTTGTTCATGATTAATCAATGAAGAAAATTAAGGGGGGAAAAATTGTTGCCTAAACCAATTAAGAAACCTTAGAGATATGCACT
>NC_069002.1:13324650-13325288 GCF_001194135.2 Octopus bimaculoides | reverse complement strand
TATATATATCTCATCATCATCATCATCATCATCGTTTAACGTCTGCTTTCCATGCTAGCATGGGTTGGACGATATGACTGAGGACTGGTGAAACCAGATGGCAACACCAGGCTCCAATCTGATTTGGCAGAATTTCTACAGCTGGATGCCCTTCCTAACGCCAACCACTCCGAGAGTGTAGTGGGTGCTTTTACGTGTCACCTGCACGACTAATAATAATAATAATGATGATAATGATAATAATAATAATGATTTCAAATTTTGCCACAAGGGCATCCATTTCGGAGGAATGGATAAGCTGATTACATCAACTCCAGTACTCTACTGACAATTTCCCGACCCCGAAAGGATGAAATGCAAAGTCAACCTCGGACAAAATTTTGTATTCAACGATCAAAAGGACAAAATAGAATGACCCATATTGCGAATCCCGACTGATTGGGATTGGCCATTAAACCCCATTCATGGATGATGACGATGACAATTATAACCACTACAATGATGATGATGGTTATGACATCAGCAGTGGAAAATGAGAAACAAGTGTGCACAAGCAAGCAGGTCTCACCAACACAAACACCAACGCTAATGAGGAAGAAGCAGGTAGAAACAGGCATATATATATATATATATATATA
>NC_069002.1:13323820-13324640 GCF_001194135.2 Octopus bimaculoides | reverse complement strand
TGTGTGTGTGTGTGTGTGTGTGTGTGTGTGTGTGTGTGTGTGTGCACCACCCTAAAAATGAAAACTACTGAACTGTTTTCTTTATTGCCCTTCACCATCATCATCATCTTTAACGTCCATTAAAGGATGATGATGCTGGCATGGGTTGGACAGTTTGACCAGGGCTGGCAGGCTGGAGAGCTGCGTCAGGTTCCAGTCTGGTTATGTGTGTGTGTGTGTATGTGTGTGTGTGTGTGTGTGTGCATGTGTGTGATGGGCCCTTTTTAGTTTCTGTCGATCCAATCCACTCACAAGGCTTTGGTCAGCCCAAGGTTATAGTGGAAGACACTTGCCCAAGGTGCCATGAAGTGAGACTGAACCCGGAACCATGTGGTTGGGAAGCAAGCTTCTTACCAGACAGCCACCCCTGCACCTATAATGTATGTGCATGTGTATGTGTGTGTGTGTGTATATATATATATATATATATATATATGTTATGAGCGATAGTGGTGTTATATATATATATATATATATATATATATATATATAATACACACACACACATTATGGGTACTTGGTGGATGAAGAACAACACTGATGCTCTTTCTTGTAGGGGTGGTAGGAGTAAGTGTGAGCGGAAGGTCACATCCAAATGCTTGGTAAATGCACCCAAGGCCATATGACAGATTAAATGTACTAAGTGTTAATGAGAGGAGGAGGGAGAGAGAGAGATATAAAGAGAAAACTGAGAGGGGGGAACGGATACTGCATGATCAGCTTACATAAGATGACAGAAAACAATAACAATGAAAACTCTGCACGTGCACCCCCCCCCCCC
>NC_069002.1:13320652-13323810 GCF_001194135.2 Octopus bimaculoides | reverse complement strand
CCTACATACACACATACACAATGTTTTTGTTTCTCTGTGTGAAAGATGTAAAACAGTTGTAAGGGAGATAATTGTGTTATTACAGTTGTTTATATATTATCCCTCACTTGTACTTGATTCAATGAACCATCTTCAAGCGTGTGTGTGTGTTATTTAATAAACACAGGATTTAAATGTGAACTACTATAATCTACGTGCTCTGACAATGATATAGGTGGATGAGCTTGTATAGCATGCCATGTATGCTATATAAACAAGTCTTCTAGAATATCCAAGACTGCATCATGTCCCTCCGTTTTTTAAGACAGCAGAATGCGATTTGAGGTTAAATTTGGTTGCTATTTTTCAGCAGATCAAATGACTGCATAGTGGTTTCCCCTTTGGTTGACAGTGGAAGTGAGAGATGTAGTAATAAGGAGGAAACAGAAATAGTTGGTGTTGGGCATGGAATGGATTTCAGTGAAGACAACAATCAGCATGTTGAGACAGGCTGAGTAGTAGTAGTAGTAGTAGTAGTAGTAGTCCTAGGTCAGCCTTGACTAAGCAGAACTATAATCAATTTACTGAGTCAAACTGCTGTAGATTCTCAAGACATATTGTATCCCAGGAACCATCATAGATACAATCCACATTCTCAACAAAGATACTGTCACTTGGGTTTTTATCACCTGATGGTGACACAGATTTCTTTGAGATCCTGGTCGGAGTACTGTAAGGAGATAGACTTGCACTGTTCCTATTCATTGTAACTTTGAATTGGTCACCACTGACTGCCACATCAAATGTAGTAAAAGACAGTTATTATGACAACGGAGAAGAGTGAATGATGTGATCACAGAGTACCAAAAGCACCAGTCCCACAAGGCCAGACAGGTCACAAGGTTCACAGACGACAGGTGGACCCATGCAGTCACTGCTTGGAAGGCGTCCATAAGGCTTACTGTGACCATCGGCATAAGACAGCAGCTGATGGTCTGGTCAATACTGTGATTATAACTGACAGAGATTATATATCAATGATATATCTCTTCACCGGCATGAAGGCCAGTACCGCCTGACTGGCCTTCGTGCCGGTGGCACGTAAAAGCACCCACTACACTCTCGGAGTGGTTGGCGTTAGGAAGGGCATCCAGCTGTAGAAACTCTGCCAAACCAGATTGGAGCCTGATGTAGCTATTTGGTTCACCAGTCCTCAGTCAAATCGTCCAACCCATGCTAGCATGGAAAGCGGACGATGATGATGATGATGATGATATCTCTTACTTTTAATACTTATGAAAGAAGCTCAATGACTAATTAAATGGGTCAAAGAAGATGCCAGTCAGATCAGACTGCAATGATGCTAAGATTGAGTTTATGGTTTTCAGTCAACAAGAACAAGTGATTATATCAGTGGTTCTCAACTCCCTTTGGGTACATATGACCCTTGGGGGTCCATATGGCCCTTGGGGGTCAATGTAAGCTTTTGTTGATAAAATTTATTTGCAATAAATTGGTTATACTTCTACAATACACAAAATATTTTAACGATTTTTCTTATAATATTTAATTAAAAAAATAAAATAAAATTTTTTAAGCATTGAACAGCTAAGAGGGTCCACTCAAGTAAAATAGGAATCAAAGAGGTCCATAGATGAAAAAAATGGTTGGGAAACATTGGATTTTATCATGAAAAAGTGTAAACTTGAAATAATTTCAAATACTTGGAATCGTGGATAGAAAGCTTAAAGAAGAGAAACAGTGAAAAAAGAACCCAATTGGCATGGTCAACGATGAACAAGATGTTTAAAATATGTCAGTCAAATCTACTTAATGACCTCAAAATGCATTTTAATTTTCTTAGAACTGTAGTAAAAATCATATTCATATATGGATTCAAATGCCAAACACTTATGAAGTTATAGAAAGCAGACTAAACAGAATATATAACAAGTTGTTAAGGAGAATGAAGAATATTTCTTGGAAGCAACATTTACCAAAACAGTTTTATTATCTGGAAATATTACCATTTTTAACACAAGCTCTCAAACAACACTGACTTAAGTTTGTGAGAGACTTTTGGTGAAGAAAAGATGAAGTTGTACATCAACTGTTACTAAGTGAACCAGTATATGGCAAAAGAAGAGGCAGATGTTGTGGAACAGATGTGAAATAGCTGTTGGAAAAAAATGTCTTGCAGAGATGACAGACAAATGTCGAGGAGATTAATTCAACAGGGTACAAATGCAAAAGACATGACATGATTAAAAACTTTCTAACCATTACCAGTCAATTTTTTAAAGACATCATGTATCTATCACTGTTTAAGAGCAATTTGGCTATGATTTCTAGGAAGCTGATCATCAACCATGAGCAAGTTCCCTAGTTGGCTTAGCAACTGAGTTCACACAGTTGCATTCAGTACTGAACAAATGAGAGTGTAGGAACTATTTCAGTACTGAGCCAAAATTTAAATACCTTGTGGTTCCAACCTAGAAATGCATGGCATTTAATGACAACAACTCATTTGAAGTACTCATTCACTTAACAAGCTGAAGAGTTGGTTGGTCGGTCGGTTGGTCGGCTAGTCGGTTGGTTCGGTTTTTAATAATAATTTTTAGGTCATCAACAGGATGTTAACATGTTATTACGCGAGAAATCGAGGAAGTCTGTAAATTGAGAGGGGAGGATTTTTCTCTCTCTCTCTCTCTCTCTCTCTCACGCACACACTAATGCAGTATATGTGTGCATGTGCATGTCTGTGTGTATACATACATGCATATGTACATACATTCACAAATATGCATATATACTCTCATATATTATTTTATTTAAAAGAGTTCCAGCTCTGTCTGTTTTTTATGTTTTATTTATATTCTTGTAAAATTAATGTGGGATATAGAATATGGAATATATAATACATAATATAAAAATGGATGGTACAATGAAATGAAGTATTGAATGTCTTATTGAATATATGAAATATATCTTATTGAATATATGAAATATGTCTTATTGAATATATGAAATATCGAGTGTTCAATATAAAGAATTAAATATATAAAGGCGAATACATATTTTCATACCTTGTGGTATTCATCATGGCCTACGTCTGACAGATGTATGTATATATATATATATATATATATATATATATATATATATACATACATTCACAC
>NC_069002.1:13314264-13320525 GCF_001194135.2 Octopus bimaculoides | reverse complement strand
TGTGTGTGTGTGCGTGTGAATAACTGAATCCTACTTTCCATGCTGGCATGGATTGGCTGAGTCATTACAGTTCCAGTCATTTCTTATTGAAAGTCACTGTTCCCATTCATTCACCAATGCTCATACATGTAATTTAGCTTGGTTTCTACAGCAAGAAAACCTTCCTATCCACCAATGACTGCTCATGGTGTAATCAATGCAATTTCTAATGAACTAACATTAGAGAGGTTGGAAAGTCTTCAGCAAAACAGGACAAAATGGACCTCTTAACCTTGTGATTTCTCTACTTGTTTGCCAATTACTTTACAGTCTGTACTGGATCTAGTCTTCATGTGACCAGTACTACAGAGGTTGTCTTGCTCATCAATCACTCTATAGGGAGCAGGACTATACCATGGCCATAGTATAGGAGAAGGTGGTTTGTACATCGTAAATGTAGGGAAGAGAAAACTCAGCAATGAAAGGAGTTTAGAAGAGGAAGATAAGAGGGGAGAGAGAGAGACAGAGAGATATGAAACAGGTGTGTAAGAGGGTAAAGATGTAAGTGAGAGAAAGTATTCAATAACCTTGGGTATGTACGTTTAGTCGAGTGACCTTAAAAAGATATAGAGAAAAAGAGCAATGAGAATAGAAAGACTAAAATGGGTGAATGAAAGGAGAAAGAGTATGAAAGGAGAAAGAGTATGAAAGGAGAAAGAGTATGAGAGGAGAAAGAGTAGAAAACGAAGGATGACTGGAAGGGATCAGGAGGAGAGTGACTGGCAATAACAGAGGCGAACAAAGATAAGGTGATGGATGATAATAAAGAGGACATGGGGAGAGAGAGTGATGGCTGGCAGTACAGAAATGCAATGGGCACAGATAGTTTGAAGAAGTCTCTAATACATGGCCTAGAGATGGGGAGAGTGTGATAGAAGGATGAGGTTAGTCAGATGGAACCTCTCATACATAGATAGACCCAGTGTAGGATGAGGGATGTAGAGTGATGAAGATGGTGCAGTCAGTACAGGAGGTGGTAGGAGATGAGAGATGGAAGGACATGAATGATAGAGAGAAAGTAGAAAGGGGGGAGGTGAGAGGAAGATGAGCATAAGGAGAAGGGGAAGAGAAATGATGTTAAATATTATTTTAGATTATATTTTTCTGTATTTTTCTTACCTAATTAATTATGAGGTACTTTTTTTTATTTTTTCCTTTTTCCATATTTTTAAATGGTTTATTCAAAGGAAGGACAGAGGTCCTGACCTTTTTCAGGGATTCTGTGAGTGATGGAAGAAGGAGGGAGGGGGGACCTATCCTTAGATCAATGACCTGACCCGAATCCTTGCTGGGGAATAAATTCCAGTAAAGATACTTAAGGACCAAGTGGTGGTGTTAAAGGGGACGACAACCCCACCACCTGATCAAACTGAAATTTCTATATCCCAAGGACAGAGAAACATATGAATGGACCATGTATGATTCCAGGCAATGGTTGATTGCAGGGGAAAAAAAAAAGCATTACAAACAAGTTCTGTCCTGAATCACAATGAAGCATCTGCCTGCTTGTGTCATACTTTTGCTGAATGTTTTAAGGGTCTAACTGGTCACATGACGATACAGACACCCTGTCAGTTCTTGCTCCCGTGACCTAGCATAACATCAATGAGGTGACTGCCGGAGACAGAGGGAGAGCTGCACCAGCAGTAGGCTGGTACTGGTTTTAAGTAGACTGGAGTAATGTGCAAAAGTACCTTGCTCAAGGATACAAGCTGCCTGGTCCAGAAATTGAACCTATGAATTTTTTGAATGAGAGGGCAACATTAACCATTAGGCCATGCACCTTCATATCCTTTATTACAGACCAGTGATTTACAATCTTTTCTAATCCACTGCACGCTGAATAAAATGCTAAAAGTGATACAACACATCAACATCATTTTAATAGTTTTGTTACATAAATATCAGTGGTTAGGGCAGCGGACTCGCGGTCATAGGATCGCGGTTTCGATTCCAAGACTGGGCGTTGTGAGTGTTTATTGAGCGAAAACACCTAAAGCTCCACGAGGTTCCGGCAGGGGATGGTGGCGAACCCTGCTGTACTCTTCCACCACAACTTTCTCTCACTCTTACTTCCTGTTTCTGTTGTGGCTGTAATTCAAAGGGTCAGCCTTGTCACACTGTGTCACGCTGAATATCTCCGAGAACTACGTTAAGGGTACACGTGTCTGTGGAGTGCTCAGCCACTTGCACGTTAATTTTACGAGCAGGCTGTTCTGTTGATTGGATCAACTGGAACCCTCGAAGTCGTAAGCGACAGAGTGCCAACAACAACATCAAATATTAAAATTGTTTTAAAACAAGCAGATGCTTGTATTGCTCTTAGTTGTAAAGAAATATGCATGTCTAATTTTCAAAAACTTGTGGCCCACTTCCAGACTATACATGCCACGTTTATATCCACAACAGGGTCGTTGCAACCCACCTCACTTATCTTGCTTTAGCTAGGTCACTAATGTCCATGAGAAAAATGTATAAATATCACAAAATCTCATCCATTAATATCAGAGCTTGTATCTAGATAAATCACTCTTCAACATATTTTCAATTACACCACTTCAGATTGTATGGCTAATCTCATCTTTGTGATTTCAAACCTACTTCAGATATTTAGTTTATTGCATTTCTGTTAGAAAATCATCATCATCGATTTAATGTTCACTTTTCCATGCTTGCATGGGTCAGAGAGAATTTGTTGAGGTAGGTTTTTCTATTTCTGGATGCCCTTGTTTATTTCAGACAAGATGAAACTTCCTCATGGCAAGACATGGTTTCATGCAAGACTGCAAATGAACAACATGGCTTGTACAATGTTGAAACTCATTTACAACTATCACACAATAAGACACGGAAACACTACACATCCATGCACAGAGAGGTACACAGACACACACACATACATGCATACACTTATACACATATACATATCATTATCAACATCTGTTTTGTGTGTGTGTGTGTGTGTGCGCATGAGCGTGCATGCATGCACACCCACTCTTATCTGGCATTACACGATGGCTGCAAATGAACATTATCATCACACAAATGATGCTGATGTTGCTTAGTTTCAGTCTTCTGTGGGAAACATGTCTTTCCATGGGGAACTATTACCTTACTTGGGAAAAAGATGAAGATTGGTGACAGGAAGAGCATCCAGCCATAAAAAATCTGCCTCAACAAACTTTATCCACCCATGCAGTCATAGGAAAAATGGATGTTAAAATGATGATGGCGTAACAATATAAAGCATTTAAATTGCGTAATTTCTCCCCTTAGGTTATAGTAAATAGCAAATGTCTCCCAACAACTGATTCTTAATTTTGGTTTCATAATATAACATGAAAGAGAAATAAATCGGCACCTGTGCAGAACCTCCTGTCTAATTCAAAATTGGCCTGTCCTAATTTGCATAATGGTACCAATATTAGCAATATGAATAATTAACAGTCAAGCTGACCTTTATTTCTCTGGCTTCAGAGAGAGAAAAATGTGATTTAACTGCAGTTTCTACTTTACACAGCAAACCTAAAAATGGTGTGTGGGTTTACTAAAAACAATTCTCCACAAGTTTAACTTACATCTCTGTTAATACTAATGTCTTGTAATGCTTCTGCTAATTAATTATTCACATCGCCAAAACTTGCACTGTTATGCAATTTAGGGCATACCAATTTAGTTCAATCCCAGTTTGTGTATAGTATAAGTGATTAGAAGTTGGTATTCCCTCTGTGGTTGGGGAAAATGAGTATTCACTCTCTGATTACATATGTGTGTGTGTATGTGTGTCATAAAATATATCCCAGTATATTTCCTTATAACACTTACATAGAATAACGCATACTTTTGCATGTTCACTAGATTATATACACTACTACTACTACTACATACACACACACACACATATTTGCTTCCCAACCACATGGTTCTGGGTTCAGTCCCGCTGTGTGGTACCTTGGGCAAGTGTCTTCTGCTATAGCCTCAGGCCAACCAAAGCCTTGTGAGAAGATTTGGTAGGTAGAAATTGAAAGAAGCCCATCATGTATATATGTGTGTGCATGAGTGTGTGTATATTTTTGTGTCTGTGTTTGTCCCCCCATCACTGCTTGACAACCAGTGTGGGTGTGTTTACATAGGAGTGGCTGTGTGGTAAGTAGCTTGCTTACTAACCACATGGTTCCGGGTTCAGTCCCACTGCGTGGCATCTTGGGCAAGTGTCTTCTACTATAGCCTCAAGCCGACCAAAGCCTTGTGAGTGAATTTGGTAGATGGAAACTGAAAGAAGCCCGTCGTATATATGTATATGTATGTGTGTTTGTGTGTCTGTGTTTGTCCTCCTAGCATTGCTTGACAACCGATGCTGGTGTGTTTATGTCCCCGTCACTTAGCGGTTCGGCAAAAGAGACCGATAGAATAAGTACTAGGCTTACAAAGAGTAAGTCCTGGGGTTGATTTGCTCGACTAAAAGGTGGTGCTCCAACATGGCCACAGCCAAATGACTGAAACAAGTAAAAGAGAGTAAAAGAGAGTAAGTGTATGGAAGGTTGATAGAGTAGTAAAATACCAGTCAAAATGGTCGATTGTTGTTATCTGGTTTCTGGTATTGCGTCAAGATACTAAACTCCAAACAACCTAAACTAAATAGCTGTAGGTAGGAGGACAAGTAAAGTGACATAGTTCACAATAACATTTGCCAATGGTTATTTGGTTTACCATGTAACATTAAGTTCTACACAGGTGACTAAACATAGAGGGGACAAACAAGAACAGACAAAGGGATTAAGTTGATTACATTGACCCCAGTGCATAAATGGTACTTATTTTATCAACCTCCAAAAGGATGAAAAGCTAGTTCGACTTTAGCGGAATTTGAACTCAGAAGGTAACAGCAGATGAAATACCACTAAGCATTTTGCCCAGCGTGCTAACGATTCTGCCAGCTCACCACCTTAAAATAATAATAATAATCTTTTCAACTATAGGCACAAGGCCTGAAATTTAGAGGGAAGGGGGATAGTTGATTATATCAACCCCAGTGCTCAACTGGTACTCATGTTATCAACCCCGAAAGGATAAAAGGCAAAGTTGACCTCGGTGGAATTTGAACTGAGAACATGAAGCCAGAAAAAATGCCGCTAAGCATTTTGTTTGGCGTGCTAACGATCCTGCCAGCTTGCTGCCTTATTAATGAGAAAAAATCCTATACAGCACAAAATGAGAAATTCAGCAGGAAGGGATTAGTTGATTCCACCTGACCCCAGTACTTGACTAGGGCTTTATTGCATTGGTTATCCAGCCCATTTCAGCATGGAACATGGACATTAAATGGTGATGGCCTAAGAAAAATGAAAGGCAAAGTTGACCTTGGCAGGATTTGAACTAGAAAAGATACTGCAAGATATTTTGTCTGATGCTCTACTGATTTTGCCAAGCCACTGCTGCCAGGTGATGGTGGTGGTGGCAGTGGTAGTGACAGCAGTGGTGGTGGTGGTGGTGATAGTGGTAGTGGCAGCAGTGGTGGTGGTTCCTTATATTTTTAATAATTGACAATGGTGATGATTATATGACAATAACAGCAGAGATTGTGATGATAATGGCAATGACGATGATGATGATGATTGGATGACAGATTTTTTTTTTTTTTATGAGATAGGTACTGACATTAATTAAATGACTCCCAGCATGTAACAAACACATATTTAGATGTTTTACAGAGAACCTGGAGAGATGAAAGACCATGTCTGAGCTCCCCATTGAGAACTCAATTCAGAATGTTAAGATTAAAAAAAACTACATAGCAATCAGCATTTAACCCTTTCCTTACCATATTTCTGTTGAAATCCACTGCCTTTGTTTCAATGAATTATGAAAACAATGAAGAATTTGGTAAAATAACTATTCTCTTTACTCTTTTACTCTTTTACTTGTTTCAGTCATTTGACTGCGGCCATGCTGGAGCACCGCCTTTAGTCGAGCAAATCAACCCCAGGACTTATTCTTTTTAAGCCTAGTACTTATTCTATCGGTCTCTTTTACCGAACTGCTAAGTTACGGGGACGCAAACACACCAGCATTGGTTGTCAAGCGATGATGGGGGGACAAACACAGACACACAAACACACACATATATACATACATATATATACGACGGGCTTCTTTCAGTTTCCATCTACCAAATCCACTCACAAGGCTTTGGTCGGCCCGAGGCTATAGTAGAAGACACTT
>NC_069002.1:13311994-13313399 GCF_001194135.2 Octopus bimaculoides | reverse complement strand
TGCCATCCGGTTTCACCAGTCCTCAGTCAAATCGTCCAGCCCATGCTAGCATGGAAAGCGGACGTTAAACGATGATGATGATGATGATGATGATATATGTGTGTGTGTGTGTGTTTGTGTCTGTACCCCCACCAACGCTTGACAACCAATGCTGGTGTGTTTACGTCCCCGTAATTTAGCGGTTCGGCAAAAGAGACCGATAGAATAAGTCCTGGGGTCGATTTGCTCGACTAAAGGCGGTGCTCCAGCATGGCCACAATCAAATGACTGAAACAAGTAAAAGAGTATGTACTAAGTGTTTGGTACATAAAACAACATGAAATTTTGATGGAAGGTTTAAATTTAGATCCCCTTAAAGCAAGAAGTTTTGTAAACAAACGTGCATTTTCTGTGATGATTTGACAAGCAGTGTCGAGGTTTACAATTCTATAAATAATAATAATAATATTCTACAAGCAGGAGTGGCTGTGTGGTAAGTAGCTCGCTTACCAATCACAGTGGGCCTGAAGCTATAGTAGAAGACACTTGCCCAAGGTGCTACACAATGAAACTGAATGCAGAACCATGTGGTTAAGAAGCAAGCTTCTTACCACAGCCACAATGTGACTAAATACAGTAAAAACTATTTAGTTCAATCATTTACTAGTCTCTCTCTTTCACGCCACTGTCCCATTAACAATGATGAGTAAATAGATATAAATAAATAAATAAAAGGAGACATTTACTTTGATATAAAAATTGTATGAGAGTATGTTACGTTGTTTGTTTTTTTTTCAAACTTTTATATATTAAAACAACAACAACAACAACCTAATGTCTTTCGGTATGCAGTCGATGTCTTTCTAAAATGAGCCTATCCTGTCGACTTTCTCACACTGTGATGACATTCAACTATAGCTGTAGTTGCTCTCGCAGCCCTGGACCAACCTAGTAATTAACGCCTCAGAATTTCAAGCACTGAGATATACATGCACACACATATACGTATCTCTCTCTCTCTCTTCACCTCTCATTCTGTCTGCCTGCCTCTCTCGCTCTACACACACACACATTCATTTTATCTACCTAATTATCTATCTATATGTGTGTATATATGTACATCTCTGTCTCTCTCTCTCTAAATATATATATATGTATGTATGCCTGTTTATATACATATATATAATGTATTCATATACATTTGTGAGTGTGTGTGTGTATATATATATATATATATATATATGTATATACACATATATATATACATAGTATTTATTGCCACTTTATTTATATATATATATATATATATATATATATATATATACACACATATATATATACATAGTATGTATTGCCACTTTATTTATATATATATATATACATATATACATATATATATATACATATATACATATATATATATACA
>NC_069002.1:13303519-13311602 GCF_001194135.2 Octopus bimaculoides | reverse complement strand
ATATATATATATATATATATATATATATATATACATACATACATATATATGTATGTATGAACTCAAAAATGTTTCTTTTTTATTTCTGAGTTTAATTTATTATAACCACCAAGACATTAAAATACCAAAAAGGAATGCAAAGAATCAGAGACATAAACAAACTTATGATTGAATTTCTTGCTATGTCAGAGCAAAACATCTGAGTAGACACAGTGTTAGAATGTTAGATTATGAACCTATAGGTCATGAGTTCAAACCTATTGCATGTGTTTTGTTATATATTTCAGTCAGTACATTCAATTTTACTGGCTTCAGCTCACCTATTCATGGTGAATAAATGTATCCTCTGAGAATGTTCACTTGAAATGGTTTGCAGTCCTTTCCTAGGGGGTTCAGGTTCATCTCTTGCTTGCTAAATGCCACAGAACTAGAGTTCAGTACTGGACCTTTAAATGTCTTTTATTAATCAAGGAGACAGCAACAAAGTTGGCAAATGGACATTACTGGAAAGTTATACGATGTAAAATACAATTAGTCAATGGTTCTTTTGGACTAGTAAAAGTGTGCAGCCTAGGAGTTAGGATGTTCAGCTCATGAACTTATGGCTATGAGTTCAATGCCCAGTGCTGCATTGGGTCCTTGAGCAAGACACTTTATTTCACATTGCTCCAGTCAGCTGGCAAAAATTAGTTGTACCTGTATTTCAAAAGGGCCAGCCTTGTCATATTCTGTGTCTCTGGAGGGCTCAGCTGCTTGCATGTTAATTTAATGAGCATGTTGATCGGTTGATCAGTTCAACTGGAACATTTGTCCTCATAACTGATGAAGTGGGATCTTGTTCAAAATGGGGGCACCAGTTTTCATTTATGTTTTATGTAGTGTTTTTGGTACCGAAAGACTTTCAAACTTCGTATACTTATCTATTTTGTGTTATAGAACAGAAAAAAATTTTTGTATTCGAATTTATTTCATGTAAAAAATTGTCTTATTTCGATAATTTCTACTAATTGCTGACGTCTATTCAGTTGAAAACAGTTAGCGCTGTAACAGTGTATATCGCATTAATCCCCTAGCTCATGATCATAAGATTATAGGTTCAATTCCTGAACCTGACAACATGTCACATCCTTGAGCAAAGCACTTTTTTTCACTCCAGTTTATTTGGCTGGAAAGAGTATTGACTGAGTGTTGGTGTAGCCTCCCCCAAACCCTCTGTCTTTCTTTTTGGTTGTGACATACAGGACATCCTGCTGTATGAAAGAGGGTCTTCACATTTCATATCTTCACAGGTACCAAAAGGAGAATTGTTCTGCAACCTTTTTTCACTTGCAGGACCCTTCATCAGTTGTTGGCTGTTTTTCTAGTCTCATATTTCGAGCATTTAACAACAATATACGTTTTCGATAAAACAGTTGCTCCCACAAAGCAAATTAAATAAAATTTGGGATTCTATGGAGGGTCAAAATAGGTTACACAAACAGGACAGTGAAAACAAACAGTAAGGGCTGCTAAACCTAAATGAGGTTGTGGTGGCGTAAATCAAGCTAGGACAGGAGACACACAAAAAAAAAATACAAAAAAACTGTCAGCTGGAGGAGGGAGAGATTGTCGGAGGTTGGCAAGAAAGTACTCTGACTCGTGGCATTTTAAAGGTGAACTTTATGAAGGCTAATTTATTAAAGGTAATATATAAATGTATATAAATATATGAATGAAGTGTTTAATGTTTAAGAATGAAATGAAGAAAGTGTAATAATAACGTTAAAGTGTAATAATAACAGTAAAGATAGACAAGTACAAAAGTACAAATTGTTACATTGAGTACATGTGAGAAGAGACATAAAACTGAAAATCATAAAAACAGTCTCCAAGTCAATCACCATCCCACTTTTAGAGTCAAAATTACTTTTGTTTCTCTGCTCTATTTCCATACAATATGACTTATCAAGGCTAAGCCTCCTCCTAATCTCTCTTCAGACTCCTTCTTCCTGTTGTCTGCTGTTGCTTGGCAACAACAGACAACTTCATTGTTGCAATCCTATCTTCTCTGCATTATCAAATTTCAAAATTTTTTAAATGCTACACACACACAGCCTCTCTCTCTCTCTCCCCCATGCACATACACACACACAAGAATGTTATCAGTGTATATTTCCTATGCTTAGGAATTTGGTTTAAGACTTATTTATACACCATCATCATCATCATCATCATATGAATAATAGTGTGTATAAAATGTTTATTGAGAATTAAAATATTTTATTGTGTAAGCATGTATGTTTGTATGTGTGTGTGTGTGTGTGTATTACTTTCTTCTTACATACAATGCTAAGATTTAGTGAGGCTGATAACCTTGCCATGGATAAGGACCAATGGCAAAAGTAGTTTGGTTTGTGTTGACAGAACAACATTCCTTCATACACTGTAGACTTCCTCTTATGAAAATGGAAAGAAAAGAAAGGGCAGCTGGATGGATGCAGGGTGGATTGTGTGTGTGTGTTGTTGTTATTGCATATTTTTCAAAAACTGGGTATTTCCAGGCAACCAAAAGAACATATAACATAATTCTAACGTTGTCTATTGCTGTTGAGTCCCAGATCACTTCTGATCTAACAGACTGATAACGAAAGGCATTTCATCCCATTTTATATCCAAAACAGTGTTCAAAGTGTCCCTCTTTTAAGAGGGTAGAGTGTTAATAGGAAATTTTGGCTGCTATTTCTAAGAGATTAAGTGACCATGCAAAAACTCCCTTGTTGGTCCTCTTCAGAGTTGTCAAGTATATTACTTGAAAGGGCCAGATCTACCCCCAGTGGCAATGTTTAAGACATATATCATTAGCATATGTTCAACATTTGGGGCCCAACTCAATTGGTAATTAAAACTGGTTCTGATAAGTCAAATCAGAGCACCTTATGAAATCCTTTTAAGGCAACCAATGAAAAAAAAAGTTTATGAATCCACATACTGAGACCAATTTTCCCTTCACTTTGTCAATACATGCCAAACCAATAGAAGTATCTTTGTTTTCGTTTTGGGGCACTTTTTAACCAAATTTATGCATGCCTTCATCTGAATTGATTCTAGTGTTCTTTCAATCATGGTTTTCTCAACAACATTATGCATTCATTTTGGACAATTCCTATCTCAGTTCTCAATAGAACTGCATACATACCATGTAGATGAGTTTTTCTCATGATCTCTGCACATAAATTTTGTTGTCATCTTATATTCTTCCCTTCTTTATTGTTAATAAAATTGTAATCCTTTTATCTATATAGTCTGGCCTACATTATGCAGGTTTTTAAGGGATTAATTGTCCTATCCAGCCCTACGAGATCTAGTTTATGCTTGAATCTGACCTGCAAAGCCAATGAATTTGAAACTTCTGATATAGTTGACCAAGTGAACGAGGGGTCTCTATGTGATTATCTAACATGCAAGAAATTGCAACTAAATCTCCCTCAAACCATACTTTACTGTCTTAGACGAAGGAAGGTTACACTAGAAAATGTAGTCATGAATGGAACACCATTGATCAATAGGTCTGCTGGATGAGAGATAGCCCTGGGCTAAACAATAATAGCTGCTGCAAGTTATTAATTCTGTGGCTGAGAAAGAAACTTGTTCGTAGAAACAAAGGGAATGAAATTTAAATGATTGATTAATTTTAGGTTTAGATGTGTTTATTGTTTAAAGAATAGTTTTATAGTTGCTTTAAACATTAATTTTTCGACATAAAATGTTATCTCCATAAAAGTCCACTGAAGCTTTAGATTTAATAGAGACATTTATTATTTAAAATAATTTTTTAGCAAGAAATAATAAAATTGAGGACTTGGGCATGTGGAAAACAAATAGCAATATGTAATGTATTTTTCAAAGAAATACACACAAAACACACATGTATACTTACACACACATGTATATATACATGCACACATATATACATAAATACACACACATGTACATATACACACATTCACATACACACACATACATACATACACACATACATACACACACTCACAAATTCATACATGCACACATATATACATAAACACACACACATATACATATACACACATACATACATATACACACACTCACAAATTCATACACACATTATGTATATTTATATATGCATGTTGCATGTATATTAAGAAGCTCACTTTGCAACCAAGTGGTTTCATGGTTAAATCCCACTGCACAGCACCTTGAGCAATTGTCTTCTTACTATAGCCCCAAGCTAACCAATGCCTTCTGAGTGAATTTGGTAGAAGGAAACTGTATGCATGCATCCCTGTCTGTTACCTTCCCAACCACTTGAAAACCAGTGTTGGTTTGTTTACATCACCCATAACTTAGCGGTCCAGCAAAAAGAAACCAACAGAACAAGTACCAAACTTGTACTAGAGTTGATGTATTTGACTAAAACCCTTCAATCTGATGTCACAGCATGGCTGCAGTACAATGTCTGAAACGGTACATATTTACACGTTGGATGTTGGCACTCCGTCGCTTACGATGTCGAGGGTTCCAGTTGATTCGATCAACGGAACAGCCTGCTCGTGAAATTAACGTGCAAGTGGCTGAGCACTCCACAGACACGTGTACCCTTAACGTAGTTCTCGGAGATATTCAGCGTGACACAGTGTGACAAGGCTGACCTTTTGAATTACAGGCACAACAGAAACAGGTAGAAAGAGCGAGAGAAAGTTGTGGTGAAAGAGTACAGCAGGGTTCGCCACCATCCCCTGCCAGAGCCTCGTGGAGCTTTAGGTGTTTTCGCTCAATAAACACTCACAACGCCCGGTCTGGGAATCGAAACCGCGATCCTATGACCGCGAGTCCGCTGCCCTAACCACTGGGCCATTACGCCTCCACTGGAGTGAGTGTGTGGAACATAGCTATAGAATGAAGTACAGAACATGTGCAAGAGAGAGAGAGAGAGAGAGAGAGAGAGAGAGAGAGAGAGAGAGAGAGAGAACAGATGCTATTGTTGATAGTGAAAGAGTAATGCAAAAATTCAAAAGCAAACGCTTTTACTAATAGCGATAAGAGCCATTGAGCAGTAAAATATTCTGATATAAATACAAAGATTCCAGGAAAGAAGCAGAATGATCAACCGACGTACCCACAGCACAGGAGAGGAAAATTCACGTCATTTCATGTTTTAATGGTATGTGACAGAGACACTGATGGAAATGGGAAATGGGCAGGGTATGCAGAGGGGGTCGCTGTTCCCCTTCTTCTCAGTTAACGAGAGGACTTATAGTTTAACTTCCCCACCCATCCTATCGTCAACCTCATAAACATTAGCGTACCCCTGGTTCCTAAAATCCATTTCTATCACTGGTCATAGATGTCATTTTAATCAAATTTAAGAAAACTATCGGCCGGGGGTGGGGGAGTAATACAGAACAGCGTTGGTCCACTGGGGTATAGAATAACCCCATAAATTTAGAACTGTGTGTGTGTGTGTGTCCCCGTTGCTACTTCTTGTTTCTCCAGTCACTATCACATTCCAGAAGGAACGTGATAAATTAATGAATTCCACTACGTGCGCGAGTACAATTTTCTTATTCTTTCGTTGAACACACACACGAATACATACACACACAAACACACGTGCCAGGGTGTTTGTGTGTGTGTTTGAGTCTAACCGGTAATACGCTAACAACTTGTTTCTCAACTCCACACGCCACATATACACAATTACACATGCATAAACACAAATAACCGCAGTTATTTTCGTTGTGGAATCTCGATTCCAAGAACATCCTACCAAGGATGACTTCGGATTTGTTCCTATCCCCTCACTACGATAGTGACGACACAGAATCCGTGTCACCATACCACCACCACCACTATTTCTAAACTACTGAACGCGGGAGTGTTGGGTGGTAAAGATACACAATTCTACATCTTACCCACCCCCTACTATAAAAAAGAGGGAATAATACTACTACTACTAATAATAATAATAATAAATGGTTGAGTAAGTACGATAACACATTTTAGAAAACACTAACTTTGGTGAGAATGAAATGTAAGGAGTCCAAGAGCTCAGGAAAAAACAGATAGATGGGAGTGGGGTTTCGACAACTACCACCACGACAACCACTAGTCGAGCTATAAGTTGTTCTTGTTCTTCTGAAGACTACCCCGTTGTCGTCTCCTACCCCTATTTTCCAGTCTCATCATCCACTGAGGTCGTCGGCTGTCTGTCAGTCAGTCAGTCAGTCAGTCAAAAGAACAAGATTAAGGAATGGAATAAAGGAAACAAGCTAGACGTACTCCGTGGCTTGCGTATCAAATTCTTGCTACAACGCAACGGTAACACATGACTGAGGAAAAAATGACGTTTTCACATACGTATATAGATATGTGTATATAAAAAAAAAAGTGGGAGCATGAGAGCCCGAAATTTTCTGTTTTTGTTTAATTCTAGACGAGAAGGGCGGGAAATCGTGATAGTTGTACATTCCATTTCGAAACAACAACAGTGAGAAAGAAAATGGTAAGAAGCAAAAGGGGTTTTATACGAGTAGGGATCGAAAGCTAGCCGTAAATTTGATCCCCCTAGAATTCACCGCCGTCACAATAAACAATTGTTTCACACAAACTAACGAAGTCAAGAAGTTTCTACCAGGCTGCTTGACCTTCTAGAAATAGCAGTTACATCTCCTTTATAAAATAACACGCCTTTAAAAAAAATATATAGACATAGATGCAGGCATGGCTGTGTGGTAAGAAGCTTGCTTCTCAGCAACATGGTTCCGGGTTCAGTCTCACTGCATGGCACCTTGAGCAGGTGTCTTCTATAGCCTCGAGCCGACCAAAGCTTTACGAGTGGATTCGGTAGACGGAAACTGAAAGAAGTCCGTCATATATATATATATACATGTGTGTGTGTGTGTGTGTCTTCGTGCCTGTTGGTGTGTAACTAAGCGGTTCGGCAAAAGAGACCGATAGAATAAATATCACGCTTACAAAGAATAAGTCCTGGAGTCGATTTCTTCGATTAAAAAGCAGTGCTCCAGCATGGCCGCAGTCAAATGACTGAAACCATTGAAAGAATTGGATGTGTGAAAAAAAAGAGTGGATAGTCACGACTGGAATGTCTTTGATCGTAAAGTCTATTCGATCAGACTGACTCGAGGCTAAGTGGCAACAGTAGTTTCATACGATCGCTTGACCTGCTAGAAACAGCAGCCAAATCTCTCTCAATCATATCTTATCGAGACGATGTAGGATGTATTGGATATGATCTGAGATTCGGCAAATCCGAACAAAGTCGATTAGGATCAAACGGCCACAAAATGTCGAAAGAAAAAAATCCGACCGACTTCACAACACGAGTTGTATTTATTTTATACACTCTGCTCTAACGGGAATCTATCTGGGATCGTAGAGGAATGAGACTATTTAAAAAAAATTTACGCACACACACAGGTGAGCACATAAGTGCAGAGCAAGGTAGTAAAGATAGTACTCGAATACCAAAGATAGAGTAATATACTTTTATTAAAGCTGCGAAATTATCACAAAACTGTTTCTCATCACAACTGTCTGACAAACAGGGACGTGAAACTCTGAGTAACAGTTTTGTGATGATTTTGCACCTTTAATAAAAGTATATATATATAGATATATAATACAAATAATATATGAGTGTATGCATGCCTACATCTATGTACAGACCTACATCTACATGTATATATAGATACATATCTGGGTACAGGACGTTGCAAAAAAAACGTGGACAAAATGATAAACAGAGCACAGAAAACACACAGGCCACATAGAGAACATTTCCTTCATCAGCTGCCACCATTCTAAAACTAAGCGTTTCGAAGAGTTAGGGTAGGGCGCAATGTTATTTTTACCCTTGCAAGTAAGTTTCAACTATATATATATATACTCTTTTACTCTTTTACTTGTTTCAGTCTTTTGACTGCGGCCATGCTGGAGCACCGCCTTTAGTCGAAGAAATCGACCCCAGGACTTATTCTTTGGAAGCCTAGTACTTATTCTATCGGTCTCTTTTGCCGAACCACTAAGTTACGGGGACATAAAC
>NC_069002.1:13298667-13302993 GCF_001194135.2 Octopus bimaculoides | reverse complement strand
TATATATGTATATATATATGTCTGTGTTTGTCCCCCCAACATCGCTTGACAACCGATGCTGGTGTGTTTATGTCCCTGTAACTTATCGGTTCGGCAAAAGAGACCGAAAGAATAAGTACTAGGCTTCCAAAGAATAAGTCCTGGGGTCGATTTGCTCGACTAAAGGCGGTGCTCCAGCATGGCCACAGTCAAAAGACTGAAACAAGTAAAAGAGTAAAAGAGTATACACACACACAAAGAAAAAAAACAACAAAAAAGGAAAAAACACAACAATTCAACACCAAGCACTACAAGGTTCAATGGAACTTACTGAAGCAAGCCAACAAGTTCGCGGCATTACCACGCACAATGGTGAGGCTCATCTCTACCTTGCAGCATAGAAGAACCGTATTTCCCGGCGTCGAGGAAAACCTCTGACCTCGAAGACTCCCCGCTAATTTTGACTAATAACAGTATTTCCATATTTTTTGCCAAGATGTCTTGTTAGTAGCTTAGTAATATGAAGATCCTGTCGACCATTTAATCGATATTTTTTTTCGTCATTTATCTTTACGCTATAGAGACACGATTTAGTAAAGATAACCCTCTTCATGGGTTCAAATCGGTTAATAAAAATTGTAACCCTCATCCTTGAAGACATACGGTCAATTTCTGAGGCTTACTTTAGGAGGAAAATTATATCTTCGATGTCGGGAAATACGGTATGTCAAGACAAAAAGTTCTCGGTGAAACATATCCACAATTTTGTTGCTGTTTCAGTTCCTGAATCCGATAGTTGTGATCTCTGTTTCCGTCGCTATTAGCATCATTGTTCTTGAGAAGTGCACGAATATCACAAACTTAAGAAAGCAGTAGAGGCCGTGTGGTTAAGAAGTTCGTTTCGCAACCACATAGTTTCAGGTTCGATTCCATTGCAATGTACTTTAAGCGAGGCTATTCTACTGCACAGCCTCTGGATGTCGAAAGCTTGTAAGTAAAATTTAGTAGACATAAACTGTATGGAAGCCCATAGAAAGAAGATTCATTCCTATTTTGGGACGGAGGGTAGACTTAATCTGTTACCCAGTTTCACACCACCACCAGGCGCTGGAATGCCTTTAGCGAAGTCCACTGTGATTGAAATGATCGAACAAGGTCTCCGGTAGACACAAACAGTTTCACATTGTTATTAAATTTATTCTCATTATATATCTAACGGTTGAGTTTGTCCTAAGTTCTTTTACTGGCACTATGGCTCGCAGCCTTCTGACTCCAGATCAGAAGGCTGCGTGTTCGAATCACGTCGGGGTCACCAGTTTGTAATACTTCGACCGTGCGAACCAAAGGAGATGGCGACGTAGACGGAAAAGGCTCCTTTTTACCATGTCGCACGGTCGAACACAAAATAAGATGTATATATAATTTAGTAGAAGGCTCGTCGTAAGAGATACGAGCCATAGTGCCAGTAAAAGAACTTAGGACAAACTCAACCGTTAGATATATAATGAGAATAAATTTAATAACAAAGTGAAACTATTTGTGTCTGTGTGCGCGTGCATGCGACATATAAAATTAACACAGTAGATAAGTCAGGCCTTCGTGTACAAGAGAAGATATACAACAATGTGAAGTGACGGACAGTCGTATAAACAATAGTGTGTGTACAATATGTGAGAGTACAAATGTGCGTGTGAATGAGAGGAAACACAGAACATAGAAAGAGTATCTGTAACATAGACAGTAAAAAGTCTTAAACACTGAGAATAGAGAAAACCAGTTCGTATTAGAGGTACACAAGGAGAGAGAATGTTCATAGGCAGGAAGTTGTGGCCAAGTAGCAGATCTGTGAGTATCACACTATGTGTGTTGAGCGTCGAATGCTGCAACCTGTGTTACCTGGTATAGTATATTCTGGCTGGTTAGTTCTGACTGTTATTCGTGGGTGGAAACAATCCACTCAAGAGCGTCGAGATAAAACCGCTCTTGTTAATGTTGGTGTTGCTGGCGACGACAATGGTAGACAGTACATTGGTGGTGAAGACGTCGGCGCTGGAACTGGCTGTAGCTGTGTTCTGTATGTGTGTGGTCAACGACCAGATCTGAGAGAGATCTGAAATCGAAGACGATATGTGTGGTCAGCGACCAGACCTGTGAGAGATCTGGAATCGAAGACGGTTGCCGTCGTCGTATCGGGCTTATTTATAGGCGAAAAAGGGCTCACCGGAAACCCTGTAAAACTCTATCACGTGACTTTATCTTTAGGCTACGATTGGACGTAATGCCTCCTAAGCAAGCAGAACATGGGGACAATTGCCGCGCAAATAAGAACCAATCAGGATGTTGGACAGAAAGGTCCAAGGCAGCCGAAGACTAGATGTTAGCAGATTCGTTATCATTTATGATTGAATGGCCGAGAGAGAGAGGTTTCACTACAACTTTGTCTCACCTGTCTCGGAAACCTCTCAAAAACATGTTATGGGCGCTGCCCTTTTTCCTCCTTTAACTAGGTACTGGACAGTTGCCCGGGGCTTCCACGGCTCTATGAGCCCAGTGCTGATCTACATATGCTGATGTTTGCAGTCAATAAATAAATACTTACAGATCTATAATGCTGTCTCGGGAGCCTTTCCTCTGAGGAAACCATTTTAAGAAAGAAAAAGTTTCTACCCCCTCCCTGTCTATAAATCTGAGTCTATACGCCGTGTACGAGTCATGAAGTTTGAAGATTATAAAGAGAAGTGAGGAGTTGTGACGTGCATTCGTTTCTCATTGGCATTTACCGAATTAAAGTGAAGCAGCACCAGATATAAACAATAGAACAACAATAATAATAAAAAATAAAATAGCCTGGTATTCCTAAACATTAAAAGATTAGCGTATATAGACACACTGTTACATATCTGTGTATCAGGATCTACCCGTGTACGTGTATACACTTTATGTCATGCATACGTACATATATCACAACATATACATACGTAAATATACATTTATAAATATATATGCATAAAACAAGTCACGGAAATCCTCAAGTTGCCATTTAACCTAAATTTTTCTACGCATTCATATTTCTAGTCCCATGCAAACTCGCCCCCTCTTCTCTCTCTCTCTACTTCACACACACAGTCACCCCAATTGTGCAAACATGCAAGAACAGACCACACGCAGATACTAACACACATACACACACGGACATTCTCGTTTCCAGTTCCCTCCGTCTCTTTATCAATAAATACAGGCAGTCAAAACCTGCAAGGAAAATGACATATGATACTACTGTCTCACTTGCAAGGATATTGTCGCCAACCTGACGGATATACACAGAATTTATACGCATTAAAACACGGGACAAAGTCTATACGCCCCTTTTAACACATACATAAAAACATAGAGTGACAGACAATCCAGTTTCGGAAAACCGAGATAGAAATTGAGATACACTGACTGACTGACTGATATCTCTCTCTCTCTCTCTCTCTCTCTCTCTCTCACACACACACACATACACATACACACACACACACACACACACACACACACACACACACACACACACACACACACACACACACACACACACACACACACACACACACACACACACACACACACACACGCAGACGGAGGGAGAGATTGGGGGGAGGGAGCTCAGGTTGGGCTGTAAACATTTTAAAGGGTTGTTTTATCACACCCCACAGTCACTCGCCTCCGTCCTCCCTAACCAAACAAACTCTCTCTTCACCATTTCTTATAGACATCTCAATATACTGTTACTGGGACAAGAACTGTGTCCCACAAGACATAAGGCATCCCGTCTAAGCATTCTACTTATTATTAAAATCAATTCCAGTCGAAGATCGATAAAATCGATAAAAGAAATCCACAAGTTATATTAGGGAGTTAGTTAAGTCAAATTATATGTCTATCTGCAAATAATAATAAAATAACGATATCACGAATCTTTAGAGCAGGGCACAATTAGATATATATATATATATATATATATATATATACTCACGGGGTTACAATGGCTTAAGGACGAGAGCCAGAATTTTTTTCGAGAAAAAGAAGTTTAGTCGATACTTTAAACTATTTGACTGACAATGTATTTTATCGACTCCAGAAGGATGGAAAACAAATTTGACCTCGGTGGAATTTGAACTTCAAAACGTAAAGAACCGGACGGAAGAAATACTTGGTGGTATTTCTTCCGTCGCCTTACAGCTTGTGCTAGAATAATATTCTTCATTACGTTCAGAGTTCACATCCCGCCGAGGTTGACTTTGCCTTTCATCCTTTCGGGGTCGATAAATTAAGTACCAGTTGCGTACTGAGGTTGATCTAATC
>NC_069002.1:13294499-13298657 GCF_001194135.2 Octopus bimaculoides | reverse complement strand
AAGCATTCTACTTATTATTAAAATCAATTCCAGTCGAAGATCGATAAAATCGATAAAAGAAATCCACAAGTTATATTAGGGAGTTAGTTAAGTCAAATTATATGTCTATCTGCAAATAATAATAAAAGGCCACAGACATTTGTGTGGTGAAGAAGTTCACTTCACAACCAAGTGCTTTCCTAGTTCGATCCTACTGCGAGGGTAAGGAATATGCACACCCGGTGTTTAGGGTAAGGGGTTAGGGTAGCTGTGTCGCCGAAAACGAGTGTTGTGCGTATTTTTTTACTTTACGCCCAGGTTTCTTCTAACATAACACCATGCTGGCCAAAACCTTATAAACGTTATTTGATATATACAGGGTGTCCACAAAGTCTAGGTAGATGAGATCTTTCTGATTTGACGGGCAACATTTTTCATTTATGTTTTATGTAGTGTTTTTGGTACCGAAACACTTTCAAACTTCGTATACTTGTATATTTTGTGTAATATATAGAACAGATAAAAATTTTTGTATTCGAAGTTATTTCATGTAACTTAGCAGTTCAGTAAAAGAAACCGATAGAATAAGTACTAGGCTAACAAAGAATAAGTCCTGGGATCGATTTGTTGAAGTAAAGGCAGTGCTCCAGCATGGTCGCAGTCAAATGACTGAAACAACTAAAAGATATGTGTGTGCGTGCAACTGAAGGGGATAAGAATTAAAAAGAAAACTTAGTTGTTTGGAAGAAATATCTGAGGAGAAAATTTTCATTCATTAAACACAAGTGTTACCAGAAGTAACAACCAAGTCTGTACCCAGACCTTGTGGACACCCTGTAGAATCTGTGTAGAAGCCTGTTGTGTACACACACACGCGATATATTCTACTCTCATTATGTGACACAAATACATATCTATTACAAACTAAAAGTGAAAAATTATCATAAGCAATCGTTTAAATTTTTAAAAATCAGTATAATCATCTCCGTGTTTTTAATCCTGGGATCTCACCGTCAGGAAAAAAGAAATTAAAAGCTGGATGAAAATTTAAAATTTGAATAACTTATCGGGAGTTCTTGAGTATTACGGAAAGAAAACAGTAAACCTGGTTTTGACATACTCGAAATTTGATCGTCGACCCTCTAGATATGGTCTTCGCCGGTTTATAGGGAAATGCGATGAGCACCACAGTGCCATGCATGGTTTTCTTTGACCTTATCAGGGCAATCTGATTCAATAAATCATGAAGCTCTGTGGAAAATGCTAACCAAACCTGGCTACTCACAAAAATTCATCGCAATCACTCGGTTTCTGCACGACAACATGAAACCACCCTAAATGAGGTGTCATCTAACACGATAGTTAGGGTAATGTAGGAAAGTGAAACTGCTGAAGACGTGATATTGATTTCGTTCGTAACAGATGTGGTACTTTCTAATTCTTTATATATTTTTTGTACGACATTCCAAAAATTTACGATTTTGAGAATTTTCCTTTTCCTACCTACGTTTGATCGATTTAGCTAAAACTATTTAAAAATATTATTTTTATGCCCCCGAAATATTTAAAATCATTAAATTAGGGTAGAAAACATGGTAAATAATTTAGCTGGTGTGTGTGCTTTGTTTATTCATTTATTGTTTGTTCCTTCTCGTCCTGTTATGTTTTTGGTCCCATTTCACGACAGCTTCTTGTGCCGGCACCACCAGAAGGGAATGAATATTATCGTTAAAGGTGCAAAATTGCGTTCGACACTCTGGCAGATAACTGATAAGAAGATGGTAACCTTCTATGTCTGTTTTCTGTTCGGTTGTGCATTTATTATATGTTTTTCAACTTATATATATATCGTCAGTAGTTCATATATCCGAAAGAAAGCATACTCTAAAGCAGGGGTTTTCAAACTGTGGTCCGCAAGGACAAGATAGCCTCGAGACAACCAAAGCCTTGTGAGTGGATTTGGTAGACAGAAGCTAAAAGAAGCCCATCGTATATATATCTATGTGTGTCTTTGTGTTTGTCCTCTACTACCGCTTGACAACCGATGTTGGTGTGTTTACTTCCCTGTAACTTAGCGGTTCGGCATAATCAGTTGTGTTTCTTTTTAATATCCTGTTACTTTTGGAGCTTGTCTATTTTGTTACCTTCATCTAAAGATCTTGTCACATCCCTGGCAACTGTTCCTTAGCCCTTTTTCATTTTCCTCTCACCTGTACTCGAGCTCACTTTGAGCAAATTCCCACCTGGCCTCCAGAATTCATACCGCACAGATGTCCAGCTCTTCCACCCAAACAGACTCTGTTCCAAAACAAAGACTGCAACTGTACCTGTCAGTGAACTTCGGTACAGTTAGCACGACTTCAGCGGAAGAACTACAAACAATTATCCGACATTTTCACTAATATAAAAACATGAATGTAACTCTCAACATAAGCATAAAAACTAAGACTTTGCATAAACAAGCACCCAACAAGCAGAAATGTCGTCCAGCTATTCGGGTACATGGACAAATGGTAGGAAATGGAGAACATCTCCAATATTTGGGCGTTTCCTATAATGGACATATAGATATTGATGAGGAGACTCACCAACGGGTAAAATATGCCAGTGACATCTTTGGTCATCAAAGAAGATGGGTGTGTAAGATAGTTGATGTACCCACTTATATAGCTGTGAAACCTGGACAATTTATGAGGGGGGGATACTTCCTTAGACTGGAAATACGACTGGAGATGTCTGAGAGTAAAATCCTAAATATTCATCAGTAGAGCAGATGGGAAAATAACGTGTTTGAGCAAGCCAATACCTTGAACCCATGACTGCGATATCAGCTACAATGGACTGGTCATGTACAAGCGCCGAACCATCGATTGCTCAAAGAATTGTTTTACTCCTAACTGAAGGAAGAAAAGTTGCCCACGAGGAGGACAAAGGAAGCAGTTCAAAGATGTTCTTGAAATAAATATTTTTTTTTAAATGCAGCATCAATGTGCACGAATGAGAACCGTTTCAAGTGGAGAGAGAGACGGATCATCTATGGTGGAGCACAATATTTCAACACTGTAAGAACCGAACATTTATCAATTGTAAACGTGAGCAAAGGAAGTGACACGAAGCAACCAAGATAGTGTCTCTTTTCCCTCAAAACAACAAGTGTTCCGTCTGTGACTGCATAAACATACCATGGGTCGACATTAGTTAAAACTGGTGGACAATTGTCAACTACAAGGCACTGCTGACATTTACCCCCACCTACTCTGTTCCTTTGCGTTTATCCCTGCCAATAATCAAGTATAGGCGCAGGAGTGACTGTGTGGTAAGTAGCTTGCTTATCAACCACATGGTTCTAATTTCAGTCCCACTGCGTGGCACCTTGGGCAAGTGTCTTCTACTATAGCCTCGGGCAGACCAAAGCCTTGTGAGTGGATTTGGTAGACGGAAACTGAAAGAAGCCCGTCGTATATATGCATATATATATATATGTATGTGTGTGTGCATATGTTTGTGTGTCTGTGTTTGTCCCCCCAACATCGCTTGATAACCGATGATGGTGCGTTTACGTCCCCGTAACTTAGCGATTCGGCAAAAGAGACCGATAGAATAAGTACTAGGCTTTCAAAGAATAAGTCCTAGGATCGATTTGCTCGACTAAAAGGCGGTGCTCCAGCATGGCCACAGTCAAATGACTGAAACAAGTAAAAGAGTATAAAGACAAATTCACATCGTAAAAACTATTTGAGTCTTTGTTTGTTCCTTTGCAAGACCCAGGAGATATGTTTCCGCTGACCAGCTGTTATGACTATTGTTGTGAAGGCATCGAGCTGGCAGAAACGTTAGCACGCCGGCTGAGATGCTTGGCGGTATCTCGTCCGCCGTTACGTTCTGAGTTCAAATTCCGCCGAGGTCGACTTTGCCTTTCATCCTTTCGGGGTCGATAAATTAAGTACCAGTTGAACACTTGGGGTCGATGTAATCGACTTAATCCCTTTGTCTGTCCTTGTTTGTCCCCTCTACGTTTAGCCCCTTTTTGGGGCAATAAATAAATAG
Organism: Octopus bimaculoides; assembly: GCF_001194135.2. Taxonomy (NCBI): domain Eukaryota; kingdom Metazoa; phylum Mollusca; class Cephalopoda; order Octopoda; family Octopodidae; genus Octopus; species Octopus bimaculoides. Next base: position 13,294,631 of record NC_069002.1, on the reverse strand, counting down.
GAATCGTTAGCACGCTGGACGAAATGCTTAGTGGTATTTCACCCGTCGCTGCATTCTGAGTTCAAATTCCGCTAAGGTCGACTTTACCTTTCATCCTATTGAGGGTCGATAAAATAAGAACCAGTTGAGAAC
>NC_069002.1:13291401-13293330 GCF_001194135.2 Octopus bimaculoides | reverse complement strand
GAGAGGGAGGTGGGAGTTAGGGAAATGAAAAAAATCTTTTTTGCGCGAGAGAGAAAAAAGGCCCTTTTTTTGTATTGGAAAAACTCCCTTTTCAACATTAAGCGAGCCCTGTTTTCTGTAAGGGGTCGAGGTGAATGGAGTACTTTCAAGTGGAAATGATAAAATGTGACCTTGAACAACCATTCAAGCCATAAAGACCATCCACTAAAACACAGCAGATAATAATAATAATAACAATCCTTTCTACTATAGGCACAAGGCCTGAAATTTTGGGGGAGGGGACTAGTTGATTGCATCAACCCCAGTCAGTGCTTCACTGGTACTTAATTTATCGACCCCCAAAGGATGAAAGGCAAAGACGACCTCGGCGGAATTTGAACTCAGAATGTGAAGACGGACGAAATGCTACTAAGCATTTTGCCCGGCGTTCGAACGATTCTTATTTCTTCATTGCCCACAAGGGGCTAAACATAGAGGGGACAAACAAGGACAGACAAATGGATTAAGTCGATTACATCGACGCCAGTGCATAACTGGTACTTAATTTATTGACCCCGAAAGGATGAAAGGCAAAGTCGACCTCGGTGGAATTTGAACTCAGAACGTAACGCTAGACGAAATACCGCTAAGCATTTCGGCGGGCGTTCTAACAATTCTGCCAGCTCGCCGCTTTAATGTTAATGGGAGACATTATATGAATAGATTACAAAACCAGTGGAAAGATAGATAGAAGTGAGTATATGAAAAAATTAAGGGACCCTACAAATACCGAATTACTTTTATTGTCTAGGGTCAAGAGTTTTCTCAAACTTGTATACTCAGAAATGGATCGATTCATTTGGACAACGCTTGCCATTCTCGACCACCTTTCAAGAAATGTTACTTGAAAGCAACACTGATCAATCTTACAAATTAGGAGTTAAGATATTCTCAGTCGCATTAGAATAGGTTATCAATGACCGGGGGTAGGGCTAAGATTGCGCGAAGGCCCGCTATTTTTTTTTATTTATTATCTTATTTATAATTACTACTTTTTTTAATGAAATTTTGCACCTAGGACAACCACACTTGTGGCCTCGCCCATGCTACACCACTAGGTATGCTCGATTATATCGATCCAGTAGTTGATTGATACGTATTTGATAGTCGCTGGACAATATGAAAAGTGTAATTGAGTTCAGTGTCATTTGAACCCAGAACGCTTTGTAAAATGGACCCAGTACAAGAAAATTTGGAGGGGAGAGGAGCATAAATGAGTTAACGACCTGCCCCATTGTACTTGTTGTTTATCGTACTATTTAGTATTTCGTCTTCCACAAAAGGGTGAAATGCATGACAGAATTTGAATTGAGAGTGCAAAGTGAACGAACTACACTGAGAATATTCAGTTCAACTAAACATTCTGACATTCCACGACGATGACAACAACAATAATTCTTTCTCTGCTGGCCACAAAGGCTGCACATAAAATAAAAGGACGATATAAAACAGCGGACAGTGTCATTTTACACAAAACACGTGTAAACAATAAAACAATAACTATTAACAATAAAATTCTCCTTCGGCCTACAGGCCATGATCAGAGTAAACCCATTCGTACAGACCATTCTCGCCACTTTCACCCACCTTTCAACGTGTTTGTTTGTTGGCACTCCGTCGCCTACGACGTCGAGTGTTCCAGTCGATCCAATCAACAGAACAGCCTGCTCGTGAAATTAACGTGCAAGTGGCTGAGCACTCCACGGACACGTGTACCCTTAACGTAGGTCTCGGGGATATTCAGCGTGACACAGTGTGTGACAAAGCTGACCCTTTGAAATACAGGCTCAACAGAAACAGGAAGTAAGAGTGAGAGAAAGTTGTGGTGAAAGAGTACAGCAGGGTTCGCCACCATCCCCTGCCGGAGCCTGGCGAAGCTTTAGGTGTTTT
>NC_069002.1:13288075-13290828 GCF_001194135.2 Octopus bimaculoides | reverse complement strand
GAACGCGGCGACAGTCCAGGTGCTAAGCACCCTGTCTCGATCTACGTTTGATCCAAGAAATAATAATAAATAATAATAATAATAATAACAATAACAATAACAATAATAATAATAATAATAATAATAATAATAATAATAATAATAATAGGTGGGCTACAGCAAAGATTCTGCTCAGTAGCACAGATTTTCTTGTCAGTTGTTTGACCTTAACTAGTTGAGCATGTCCCTTAGTGGCTGACGATACGTGCATCTCTGATCACGAGCAGAAGTAGTGGGGGAGCATCATAGCCGTGTGTTGAAAGGAATTCTCTGGGATTTGGATAATTCACCTCTGGAAACATCCTTTCGTCCAACATCCTTAAATAACCCTTATTCAGGGACCTTTTGAGCAGAATGGGCTACTCGACCTGACGAAAATTCTAACAGGTCATGCGCTGTTTATCTTGATATGAGATCGCCATGTCGCGCACATATGGTTGTGATGCATGTGTCTGGTGTCCCCTTAGCAGACAGATAATTATGATGGGTATACTGGGCTTCGTAAATACACCTACCAAGAGTAGGTGTACTTTCCCAACAGTGTTCTCTGGTCTACAAGAATAATTCGAGAGTATTTACTTTCTGGCCTGACAGGCACCTTTTACGAAATTCACAGGAAGGGCAGCACTTCTTTTCCCACCTTCACCTTTAATAATGATTCTAATTTGGACACAAGGCCAGTCAACACTGTTGACTCCTTTATATATATGTAGGACCCCGAAAGTTTGAAATAGAAAGTTGACCCTCGTAGGAATTGAACCGAAAACGTAAAGAGCCGGGATAAATACTGCTCTATCGATTCTGTCAACATGCCCCGATTCTGATGTCAACCACCGCCTCTACGAGTTAAGGATGGAGTCTCTTACGCAGTCGTTCGCCTTGCAAGAAATAACAACAAAATCTCATGAAATCACCACGGCCTACAGACTTAAAAAGAAAACGCATTTAACAATGCAGTCACATATATAACAGGATGGGCACTACTGGAAAGGTTTCCTCAACCAGGACTGACCAGAGATTAAACAACCACCTTCTACAGCAACAAGTCTGCGAGTCTTTCGTGGAACCGATGTGGGTGGTGTATGGGAAGTGTTAACCAAGAAGTGTTTCCCATGAGTATTAAAGAAGCAACGTAAGTGAAATGAAGCGATGTGAGGCGAAGCAAGGCGGTTCCAACTGAGAAGTGAAACTCGGTAGCGCACTTCCCGCCCCACTGAGATGAAAATGATTGGAAACGGAAATTGAGAGGGAGTTGGGTGGAATTATGAAAACCACAGGAGAACAACAACGATAACAACACCAACAACCGACCATGGTTTTCGGGGTCCAAATGCTATTAAAAAAAATAATGGCACCTAACAATTATTGCACTCAAGAAACACGAATTTGGTTTTAGTCGCTTTGTATTCTTTAGCCATGAAAGAGGTGAACTGGGGGAATCGTAAGAGCATCGGACAAAATATCTGGCAGTATTTAGAGTTATGGCCCTTTGTGTTCTGAGTTCAAATCCCGCTGAGGTCAACTTCACCTTTTTTTTTTTTTGTTTTTTTTTCTGAGGTCGATGAAAATAAAATACCAGTTAAGTATTCACGATCGTTTTATATTCTTGTAATGTATTCTGGGTATGAATGGAAGTACAACAGAGTAAGAGGGGGGGGGGGGGAAGAAAACCTTGATTAAAGATATTCCAACCGCGACTATCCTATTTTTTTGTTTTTGTTTTTGAATCTGTTAAAACAACAATATATGTCTTATCAGTAGGATGTGAACTGGGGGAGATTTGGTTGCTATTTCGAGCAAAATAAATGAACATGTAGAGGCTGCCTCATTGATTCGACATAAACTTTGTAAGTAAATAAGAAGTGTATAGTAAAGTGCGTGTGTGTTTGTGTGTGCATAAAGTATGTGTGTGTGTGTGTGTGTTGGCATTGTTGACTGTCATTTATGACTGTATGCGTGTGTCATTCATGACTGTGTGTTTGTGTGTGTGCATCATTCATGAGTATGTGATTATGTTTACAACTGTGAGTGTGACAACTACGTGAGATAGTATTTGGGCGAGAGTGGTATTATGTCTGACTTGTGGTGGTGGTGGTGGTGGTGAATAGCGCGTTTGATTTTGTTTGGGGTTTACATGTGACTGTGTGTTTCAGTAGTGTGTACGCGTGTGTGTGTGTGTGTAATAGCGTTTGTGTACATGTGATAGCATTTGACTAATGTGTATGTAACAGTGTTTGACTAGCGCCCGTATAATTGTTTGCGTGTACGTGTGATAGTATTTGACTACTGGGAGTGTTTGTTTAACTAGAGTGCATTGGGGAGTGTGGGTGAACGCCTGTGTGTGTGCTCAATCTACACAACGAATACGAGTGGTTATATCGCATGTCCCGGGAGGGGAGGGAGCATGCGAAAGCGATGGGCCCGGCTCTCCTTCCCCTGGGCTAAATAAATAAATAAAATAATAATGCCTGTGCGTGCGCGTTTGTGTGCGCGCGCGCGTTATTTGTAGGGTGGGTTTCTCTGTTATTATTGTTAATAAGTGTGATGTCATCTGGTGACTGTGTGTTAGTGTGACCATTCTGGAGTTTCCGATTATATTTTGGGTGTGTAATATGATTTACTCTTTTGTGTGTGTCTGTGTGTGTGTGTGTATACATGCACACACATGTATATACGCGCGTATATACATATATATATATATATATATATATATA
>NC_069002.1:13279561-13287543 GCF_001194135.2 Octopus bimaculoides | reverse complement strand
TATATATATATATATATGTATGTATGTATGTATGTATCTGTGTAGTCTGCACATTTATATATTCATGCACTCATAAATATGAGGAGGAGAAGTCTATCACTGGGTATATAAGTGTGTGTGTGTGTACCGGTATATATTCTCCATGTCTTCTAGACACGAATATCAGTCTAGGCTGTGTATCTTGTCTGCCTGTTTTATAAATGTATGACCTAATTGTTTGGCTATGTGCATGACAAATGTTTGATCGAGTATGATTAAGTTTGGCATCCCACTGTACTAATAATGTGCGATTCGCTTTAAGTAGGGGTTGTGTGTGTGTGTGTGTGTAAGTGTGGTTTTTGTATTGGTATGTGAACGTGTGATTATGTCTTGTGTTTGATTCTGTAAGGATAAATCAACCGCGACGAGTTTCTGCAAATCGAAGTGTGTGTGTGTAATGTAATTAGCTTAAAGGTAGTGTTTGAATTCATGTCTGAGAGTAAAATTTACGAGTTTTATAAATAGGTTGATATATATATATAAACAACAGTATCGTAGCTTGATACATGTATGCTTAGCGACGACCATATCTCTTGTCTTTCACATATATATACACGCACACAAGCAATCGTGTGTATTTGTATACATACACACGCAATTATATATATATATATGCTCAATTATATATATATATATATATAAACAGCCATAGGCAATGCGTTTCCATAAAGGAAAAATATAATTGTCATTAAATACGACTAAGGGTGTCAGGACATCTACATTGCTAGAAATAAGAGCTAAAATACCCTAATGCTGTAGGAAAACACATAATTGTATACATAGGGACTGCAATCACCCAGACACCGAAACGCACGCACACATCTCACAGATGGCAAACAGCACAAACATAGTCACGCTCGCATACACACACACACACACACACACACACACACACAACTGACAGAAACTAATTAAAATACAAGAGACACCCGCCCTGTCTTTAGGGACAATGTTGACACAGCACCAGTGGTACAGAGGGACATAAACTTATGATGGTAAAAGGGGCTGTGAGCAAGGTAAATTAAAGATGGGTGCACATATATACACACAAAACATCCACACACGAGTCAACACGACCATACTAACAGCAGAATCTGAGTAAACATACAAACACATCGACGAATCAATGAAGGAAAGTCCCTACGTGGTTACCTATCCCGCTAGAAATAGCAACTATATCTTTTTTTTTTATATCGCATCCTACCATCTTTAGAAAAGGACAGATCGGAATGGATAATAATATAGTCGTCGATATACTATATCTGAATACAAAGTGGGATGACCATGACTGGAACGTCTTTGACCATGGGTCTACTCAATCGAAGCTAGCCTGGGGCTAAAACAGAACTATCAAATATACAAACAATACGCAGATATACAACATTTCGAGCCAAGAGAACTTCCACGCGATCGTACGTTCGATCAAGAAATAGTAGCCAAATCTAACTCCCCAATACAATGTCTGAACAAAAGACGAGTTGATCACGCCTGGAACGCCTATGGTCATAATAGAGTTTGCTCAGTGACAGCTGATCTGGGGGTCAGAGAACAAGACTAAACACGAAACAACAGAAACCAGTCAAAGACACCCGCCCTGCCTCTGGGGACAATGTTGACAGAAACAGATTTATTTGGGAAGGAAAGGAAATATGGACAAGACATTCCCGAAGATGAACAACACATGTACACATATATTTATTTCTTTATAGACTACATATATATATAACTAACTTAAACTATATAACTTTAGAATTATTTAGTAAAATGGGATGATGGTGACGTCCATGACATTTCAGTGTGTGTGTTAGATTAAAAGAACGACACTTATTAAGTGGTTTTCAACAACAGAGGGTCATAGAAAGAAAAAAAATTATGTCATGAGATCCAGTTCAAGAACTGTATCTCTTACATTTCTGGTGATTACCAATACCAATAATAGCATTTTGGCACAAGGCCAGTAATTTTGAAGGGTTGGGGTTAGTTGATTACATCAATTCCCATACTTGACTGTTACTTTATTTTATCGACCACGAAAGGATGAAAGGTAAAAATCAATTTCGGCAGGATTTGAACTCGTAAAGTGTCGAAAAAAATACCACTAAGTTTTTCGTCCGACGCGCTAACGATTCTGGCATATTATTATTGATTATATTGGTCCCAATACTTACTCTGTTTAATCAGCCCCAGGAGGATGAAAGGATGGAGTTTTGGGAACAGCTGTCACTACCGCATGGGGAAGGAAAAGGATATCGGAGGTGGGAGGAGAGCATTTTTTTAAATTCAAATATTTGGGAAAACAAAATTCTCTCAGAATTGTAATTCCTATTGTATGAAGCAGGAATACTATAAAAAAATGAAAGTAAGGCTTAGTTAGAGACCCCACAAAAGTTGCTGTGGGCCTTATTTTATCCGAGGAATGCGAAGTCGAGACCCTGGTGGGGTTTGAACATTAACGATGGCAAGGAGGGGACTCGAAAAGGGCAAAAGCTCTAAGTTGATAGGGAAACAAGAAAGAAAAGAATTGGTGAGACGTTCATGCATTTTCCTCTCCCGAAAGTATTAGAGACATAAATGATGTGAAGACGATGAAATGGCAGAATTAATAGAGCGTCGTGCAAAATAGTCTGCTATGGTTCTTTACGTTCTGAGTTCAAATCCTGCCGAGGACAACTTCCTTTACATTTTTTCCGAGGGTGGATTAAAATGGTACCAGTTAGGTATTGGAGGGTGACGTTTTCTATTTAACAGTTGTCAATGAAAATCATAACAGAATTTGAAGGGGTTTTAATCGGATAACTAACACCGGGGACGGGGAGGGGAAACCGGGGGTGACGGGGAGGGGAAACCGGGGGTGGCGTGGAGGGGAGACCAGGGGGCGTGGAGGGTCTAATCTGCGAAACCAACAACAACAGCAATAATAAAAATAATAACAAAGTGCCGAAGAGAAATGTCCGTCCTTACCTCGTAAATAACAACCTCCTGGCCGACAACAGTGACGCCCGAGGTAGCCATGCTGTTACCGATCCTGCTATCCTTGTTATTGTGATTGCTGTCGCCGCTCCTTCCCGAAGTCATTGTTGATATCTCGTAATGTCACGTCACTGGTCACGTGGGTGGCTCCAGTACACACAAAAAAACTATAAACAAACACAATAACAATAACAGAAAATAATAATACTAGTAATTACTAAGTACAATTAACAACTATTAATTATAATTGTAATAATTCTAATAATGATGAAGGGGGCTTTCCTGTTTTTTTTTTTACTTATAACCACAAATATTCGAGATTTATGGAAAGTAAAAAGAGAAATAAGTAAGTAGTGCTTGTTAACGATGTTCACAACTTTGTGAAAATGACGATATTAAATATAATTAATGAGAAGAAAGATTAATAAAGTTTGACGTCACGTTTGGAACGAGACGAGACTCTTTACAAGAAAGTTATTCGGTGATAACTTTCAATGTTACTCCCCCTCCTTCTTCTTCTCCTATATTTCCTTCTTCCTTCCCCTCCTTCTTCGTCTCCTATATTTTCTTTTTCCTCCCCTTCCTTATTTCACACCCCTTCCTCTGTCATCCTCAGTACTACTTTCTTTCTCTCTCTCTCTCTCTCTCTTTCTATGTTACACTTCCTCTCTCTTTTATTTCTTGCTTCTTTTCCTCGTTTTCCTCCACTATCATCCTCTATACAACTCTTTTGTAACTCTTTTCTCTCTTTTTCTTCTGTCCTGTTACCTTCTATAATTCTCTTTTCTATATAATTCTTCCCCCTTCTCTCTTTTATTTGAAGCTTCTTTCTTTTTTTATCTCCTCTGTCATCCTTTTTACCTTTTCTCTACTTCTCTCTCCTTCTATACACTTGTTCTTTCTCTTATCCCTTCTCCTCTTCTTTGCTTCTTTCTATCTCTTTATCTATCTATCTGTATTTCTGTCTGTCGATATCTATCTATCTATCTCTATCTATCTATCTATCTATCTTAACCGAATGTACACTTCTCATTCATTTCTTCTTACATCTCTTCTCTCTCATTCTCTCTCTCTCCAGCTTCCTTCCCATTCATTTTACTATTTACTCTTACAATTCCATTTATCATTGCTCTCTTCTTTCTCTCTCTCTCTCTCTCTCTCTCTCTCTCTCTCTCTCTCTCTCTCTCTCTCTCTCTCTCTCTCTCTCTCCCTCCCTATCTCTCTCACCTGCTATAAACCCGTTCCCCTTTCATGTTCATCTTTAGTTCCAAGCGACACCAGTTGGTCGCTCGACTTGTCAGGAATAGCAACTAACACGCCTTAAATCATTTACTACCATCTAGAGTATCTGACGCCCGGGTCAGCCCTTCCGTTTGCCGCTCCTCGGACCCCATGAAAAACATTGCGTACAGCAAACCCAAAAGTGCCCCCAACCCCCACGCTAGTAGATGTACAAAATGTTGGATGATCATGGCTGGAACGCCATTCAGTCAGAGCGAAACATAACACACACCCGCAAACGTGAACGAGCCGCTGTCAGATCTCTCTCAATTCACACCCGTTCACCTTAAAAGGGGGCATATTGGATAATGTAATCAAAGACGGCGTGGTTGGAACGTCTTTGATCAACGGCCTGCTCGATCAGAACCGATTTGGAGCGGGGTTGAGAGCAAAAAAGACAACATATCCACAGAAGATACTGTTGGAACTCTACCTCCTGGAAAAGGGAATCCATGTATTAAATAATGTATTCCTAGACAGACTAAGGATTGGCGATAAGACGGGGTGGTCACGGCTAGAATACCTTTGATTATTTGTTTGCTCAATCAGGCATGACCTGGAGCTAATCAACATCAATACACCCACGTTTTTCGCAGATGCTTACCTTCTGCTCTTGTTCACAGCATTAAGCGTGTCCGCTCTGTACTTTACTAAATATTTTCCACGCAGTAGGCGTCCCTGGGTCATATCTGTCGCTCATTACACATGCATACGCACAGTCATTCATAGATATTTCACATTATTGTGATTAAACAAGTCGCCCACCTTATCGTAAAACCTCACGCCCCCACAAACTAATGAAAGGTGCAAATGATAGTCAAATCTCCCTCAAATCACACTTTTGCCTTAAATAAGGATGGGACACGGCTGATAATGTATTCTCACTCATCCCTGAACAGACATAGGGGTCACATCTGCAATATTTTTGATGTTAAGATTTTCTCAGTGTAAGCTGATCTGGGTATAAACAACAACGACTTTGCACTCATATTGTGACTTTTATTTTCCTTTTTTCTCTCTCTCTCTCTCTCTCTCTCTCTCTCTCTTTCTCTCTCTATTCTTTCCTTCCTTTCTTTCTCTCTTCCTATTTCTTGCTTTCTCTCTCTCTCTCTCCATCTATCTATCTATCTATCTATTTGCCTGACTATCTATCTATCTATCTATCTATCTGCCTGACTATCTATCTATCTATCTATCTATCTATTTGCCTGACTATCTATCTATCTATCTATCTATCTATCTATTTGCCTGACTATCTATCTATCTATCTATCTATCTGCCTATCTATCTATCTATCTATCTATCTATCTATCTATCTATCTATCTATCTATCTATTTGCTTATCTATCTGCCTATCTATCTACACACACGTATGTCAATATAATCCTGTTAATGGTTTTCCTTACAAGCTAACCAACACATTTTTCAACTTTCTTAAAACCATTCGACCGTTTCTACCTGGTTTCACTCTCAGATCTCACATACCCAGCTTATGTAAAACTCCACTCCCGTCCCGTCCACCCACAACATTGTCTGGTACCTCTTCGAATTTCCTGTCTCTTCCTTATTCTGACTCCATCATCTTTCCTTCTTCTTTCTTCTGCATCTCCTTTCTTATTTTATGTTTCCATCTTCTCATCTTTTCCTTTCTCCCATTCTTTCTTTCTTCTCACATCTTCTACAACCTCTCCTCCTTTTCCTCATCGTCTTTTTTCATTCTCTTCTCTTTCCACCGGTTTTCTTTTCCTATATTAAAAAATCTTTTTTCCCCATTTCTTCGCTTCCCATCTTCCTTCTCAAGTTTCCATTAGAATCTAGTTTCTCAAAACTTCCTTTCTTCCGTTATCAGAAACTTTTTGAAATTCCTTTTCGTTTCCTTTTTTTTATTATTATTATTATTTTTAAATTTTGTTCGCAGACGATCCAACCTCCACTCTTTCAGCACCACTTCAAAATTTCTTTCTCTTTTCCTCTTTAATTTTATCTCTTTAAGTATCTCTTTATTTCCTTTTTTTTTTTCTTTTATTTATGTGCTTTTTATTTACTTTTTGCATTATCTACCCTTCTGCCTCTGTACCTGCCTGCTTGGTCTGCAAGCCTAATTCACAGAACTCAACCAGGGTACGAGGGTATCTTTACAGTCTTCGTCCTCTGTTATAAATCCATTCACATCGAGGATGCTTTATAGCAGGGGTTTTCAAACTTTTTGACTTGCGGACCCCTTTATATTTCAGGCTTTACCTTAGGGATCCCCTTATAAACGCTTATGAAATTTATACATAAATACTTGCTTAAAATAACATATGTTTTTACATTTATTTATTTAACAGTATTTAACAAATAGGTTTATTGTCAACTAAAAGATTTCGATTAAAAAACATATATAAAATAAAATTGCCCATAAAAAGTATTTGCTGTCCACGGACCCCACTGTCTTGGCCTTGCAGACGCCCTGTGGTCCGCGGACCACAGTTTGAAAACCCCTGCTTTATAGGAATATTAAATTGACCCAGTACTTGACGGCTACTTTATTTTATCGACTTCAAAAATGGTGAAAGACAAAATTGCTTTCGGCGAGATTCGAACTCACAATGCAAAGATCGATGATTAAATACGAAGGGTATTTTCGACCGACTTCCTAATGATTCCGCTAATCCACTTGTGATTGATTTACTTGCTAGAAGTAACAGCAAAATCTTCCAGCAAATTATCGCATCCTTCTGTCTTAAACATGTAAACAGCACATTGAAAAATGTCGTCCCAAATAGAATTTGCCTGGAATTAAATAACAATAACAACAACAACAACATCAACAATATCAACAACAACAACAACAGCACCGACACTATCAATCTTTCCTGTCTACACATATCGTCATCTTTTCTTCATCTAACCAATTCCTCGACGTCCACCCCACCCCCAACCGCCTCTGCATCACCTATTCCAATGGAATGGCTGACAGAGATGGAAAGGGTGAATTCTGATGAGAGGAGAATGGAATGTCTTAGAGAGAATCCTAACTTGCCCCCATTCACATACTAACCCCTACCTTCCTCCGCACTCGACTGGCAATTAAGGTCTACTGCTGTTTTTTTTTTTTGCGAGAATGTCCAAAAGGACCGCTTTTGCAGATATACCCCACACAGAAACTGATAAACAAGACAACTTTTAAACATTATTATAATGTTCATTAATGATTAACCCCACATACATACATACTCTTTTAGTCTTTTTTTTTGTTATTTGTTTCAGTCGTTTGACTGCGGCCATGCTGGAGCACCTCCTTTAGTCGAACAAATCGGCCCCAGGACTTATTCTTTGTAAGCCTAGTACTTATACTATCGGTCTCTTTTTGCCAAACTGCCAAGTTATGGGGACGTAAACACACTAACATCGGTTGTCAATCAATGTTGGGGGGGACAAACACACACACACACAAACATACATGCACACACACACATAGATATATATATATACATATATATGACGGGCTTCTTTCAGTTTTTTTTGGTCTACCAAATCCACTCACAAGGCTTTGGTCAGCCCGAGGCAATAGTAGAAGACACTTGCCCAAGGTGCCACGCAGTGGGACTGAACCCAGAACGATGTGGTTGGTAAGCAAGCTACTTACCACACAGACACTCCTGCGCCTATATATACAAAAATAATATAAATAATATATATATATATAT
>NC_069002.1:13275317-13279073 GCF_001194135.2 Octopus bimaculoides | reverse complement strand
TATATATATATATATATATATATATATATATATATGCATATGTGGGCACAAGACGTCACGAAATGTATACAACAAAAAAAGTACAAAACACGAGTACATGGAGCATGAACTATTCTTTCGAACAACAAAAGACACAATTGGAAAACAAAACAAACAACATAAAAAAACGACCCTTCATCAGTTGTTGGCTGTTTTTCAAGTCTCGTATTTCGAGCAAGCTTCTTTCTACCAAATCCACTCACAAGACTTTGGTCAGCCCAAGGCTATAGTAGAAGACACTTACCCAATGTGCCACGCAGTGAGAATGAACCTGGAACCATGTGGTTGGTAAGCAAGCTACTTACCACACAGCCACTCCTGCACCAATTCTTAAATAAGTACCAGTGTTGTACTGGGGTTGATACTTCTCTCTCTTATTCTTGCTTTCTGTTTCTCTCTCTCTCTCTCTCTCACTCTCTCTCTTTCAAGAAGAAATCCACTGGGGTCAAACCTGGAAATGGATGAGCTCCACCACATCTTAAATACCCAAGACAAACTGTATGTCATGACAGCACCCCTCTGATTCCATCGAGGAGCTGAGGGCCCATAGCATTTTTATATATATGTAAAGATGCAGGTATGGTTGCGTGGGTAAGAGGTTCCCTACTCAACCACATGGTTTCAGGTTCAGTCCCATTGCATGCCACCTTTGAAAAGTGTCTTCTACTATAACCCCAGGCTAACAAAAGTCTTGTGAGAGGATTTAGTAGACAGAAACTGACAAAAAGCTTCATAAACACAGATATATATCAGGTTGAAACTAAAGTCAGCCCCATTTTGTTTTTTAGTAAAATTTCAAAACAATCACCATCATCATTTCATCATCATCACCACCACCAACAACACCAATACACAGTATGGGTTAGACCAGGGGTTCCCAACCAGGTCCCACATGAACCCCTGGTTCTATCTGTCTGTCTGCCTGTCTGTCATGCTCTCCCTCTCATCCTGATGAGAGTTTATTAATTAATAAACATCACTAATATCATATTTAGTACATAAGCCAAAGCAGTAGGGATAAGAGAAAGAGAACTCATATAAACATGGAGTTACAAATGTTTAAAAATTAATAAATTAAGTAGATTCTAAAACAACCAATGAAAGAAAATGTTTGGAGGGAATCTTACAGTAAATTAAAACTTAGAATAATTAAATGTTAAATATTAAGTAATTGGGAAAATGAATGCCAAATAATTAAGAGACAGGAATGGAGCAAAAATCTGCTTTCTTGTTTACAAGGTAGTTAGAATTATATAATATATTCTCACTGTACCAGTCATCAGTAATAAGTTATACAAGTTATTCACTCATTCATTCATATAGACATACGTACGTACATACATACGTACATACATGCATACATACATACATACATACATACATACGTACATACGTGTATGTATGTATGTATGTATGTATGGGTATCATCATCATTTAACATCCACTTTCCATGCTGGTATGGGTTGGGCTGTATATATATGTGTGTGTGTGTGTGTATAATAAAGAGAGAGAGAGGGAGAAAGAGAGACTGACAGACAGATAGATAGATATACACATATACATACACATATATACATACATATATATACACACACACACATATAATATATATATATATATATATATATATATATACACATATATATTTATATATATATAGAGAGAGAGAGAGGGCACCTTGAGCAAGTGTCTCCTACTATAGCCTCGGGCCGACCAAAGCCTTGTGAGTGGATTTGGTAGACGGAAACTGAAAGAAGCCCGTCGTATATATGTATATATATATATGTATGTGTGTGTATATGTTTGTGTGTCTGTGTTTGTCCCCCCAACTTCGCTTGACAACCAATGGTGGTGTGTTTACGTACCCATAACTTAGCGGTTCGGCAAAAAGAGACTGATAGAATAAGTACTAGGCTTACAAAGAATAAGTCCTGGGGTCGATTTGCTCGATTAAAGGCGGTGCCCCAGCATGGCCGCAGTCAAATGACTGAAACAAGTAAAAGAGTAGAGTAAAGAGTATTTATTACATTATCAACTGGATTCAAAGTGAATTTGTAAGCCGACACAGGAAAACATAAGGACTGTATTTAGAATACACCGACCAATATCCTATATCGAAATATAATATTTACCATGAATATAGGAAGTAAAGAAACCTTCTGCAACAAGAATATTAGGACAAAATATCTATTGTAAGTCTACAAAAATATGTCATAAAGAAGAAATGGAAACTAATAGAAATAATTATGAAGGAACCAAAAAACACAAAAAAAAGAACTTGAAGTAAATGTTGGGAAGTTGTGAAGAGAATGGAGAAAAATTTAAAATTGTGGGAAAATAATTTAATTAAGAGGAAAACTGAACTACAAAATATTGTGCTTAGATGTTAGCTACAAAGCCAGAAATGCCCCTGAAAGGTCAATAAATGAACAAAGTTAACCTCAATAGGATTTGAACTCAAAGCATAAAATATTGGAATGAATACCTCAAAGTGCTTTTCTGACAATCATTGAACAATATGAAAACTGAAAATAAGTGAGATAATCAGGAACTGAATCCTAAATGTTACAATAATCTTGTTGTGATAATCTGGGAAGTGGGGAAAGTACACCTGACCATGTTGATAGGGAGAATAAAGCAAATTGTTGCAGATAGCTTAATCAAAGAGGAATATTTATGTGTTCTGGAAGATATCTCAATCATTTCCGACCAAGCCATGACATGAAAAAGAAGTTAAGAAACTATTAAAGAATGAGGTGGTGTCAAAATGTTCCCAGACTAGTTCTGAAGCACACCAACAGATGGCAGCACATGGTTGTGTGAGCTAGAAGTGATCTCCATAAGGCTGTGTGCTGAGTGATATCACTGTGTTTACTTCACAAGTTGTGAAATTTGTGATCATGTGTATGCTGTAGTCTGTGATCTTGTCATGGACAGAATTTTGCCGCAAGGGTAGCAATTTTGGAGGAGGGGATGAGTCAATTACATTGACCCCAGTGTTCAATTGGTACTTATTTTATTAACCCCAAAAGGATGAAAGGCAAAGTCGACCTCAGCAGAATTTGAACTCAGAACATAGTGATAGGCGAGATACCACTAAGCATTTCGTCTCACCATTCTGCCAGCTTGCCACCTTAATATTAATGATAATAATAATAATAATAATAATAATAATAATAATAATAATAATAATAATAATAATAATAATAATAATAATAATAATAATAATAATAATAATAATAATAATGATAATAATAATAATGATAATAATAATATTAATGATAATAATAATAATAATGATGAAGATGATTTCATTTATATGCCTTAAGGGCGAAGGATGAGGGGGACAATAAAAGACAGACATAAAGTGTAGGGGTTTATATATAATAAAATGATAAAAAAAAAGGAAAGAAACAAAGAAATTAAGTATATGTGGTATACACTGAAAAAGTAGGGACATTTACAGAGCATACAGCGTGGAGGCGCAATGGCCCAATGGTTAGGGCAGCGGACTCGCGGTCATAGGATTGCGGTTTCGATTCCCAGACCGGGCGTTGTGAGTGTTTATTGAGCGAAAACACCTAAAAGCTCCACGAGGCTCCAGCAGGGGATGGTGGCAAACCCTGCTGTATTCTTTCACCACAACTTTCTCTCACTCTTTCTACCTGTTTCTGTTGTGCCTGTAATTCAAAAGGTCAGCCTTGTCACACTGTGTCA
>NC_069002.1:13273226-13274888 GCF_001194135.2 Octopus bimaculoides | reverse complement strand
AAGGGGAATTTCACACAGTCCCTAATATATATAAGGGGTTGGGCTAACTTGATTAAATAACCCCAATAATTGACAGGTACTTTGTTATTGTTGTTGTTGCTGCTCTTGTTATGGTACCTGCTATTGTTGTTGTTGTTGCTGTTGGCGTTTTGACTTATTGTTATTGCTGCTGCTGTTGTTGTTGTTGTTGTTGTTGCTCATGTTGCTGCTGCTGTTCTTGTTGTTGTTGTTGTTGGTGGTGGTGGTGGTGGTGGTGGTGGTTGGTGGTGATAGTGGTTGATGGTGGTGGCAGTGGTGGTGTCATGCAAATTCAGTGGTTACCCATTTTAATTCTCAGAACCGATTGAATCACAGCAAGAATTGGATGGAACAGGTCATAATGACTGCATAACAGCAGAGTTAGTGGGAAAGGGTATGGACATGTTTGGAAGGTAATAAATACAGCCAATACTTATTTGTGTCAATTATAAATAAAACCTCAACTCAGCAGGGAAAAATGCCCTTCCCTCATTGTTATGGTGCTTGGTGCTTGGTGACAACAACGAGAACAACAACGACAACAACAATGACAACAATGATGATGATGATGATGATATTATAACATATTAACATTACTAGATATATAGACATCTCTTTCTCTCTCTTTTTTTTCTCTCTCTCTTTCTTTCTCTTTCTTTCTCTCTTTCTCTCTCTCTCTGTCTCTATCTCTATCTGGTGTTCTCTGTCTATACACTGTTTCCTTTTCTTTCTTTTACCTTCTAACATTTTCCCACTCCCTCCCTTTCCCCCCCACCGCAACTACCTCCCTTTGTGCGTGTTTGCCTCTCTCTCTGTCTCTCTCTGTCTGTCTGTCTCTGTCTCTCTCTCTCTGCTTGTAAATTATGTAAATGCTCTACAACCTATATATAGTTTAACAACAACTTGTGAAATAAGATATGCAAAGGTGTGAGTGCGTGTGTGTTTGTGTGTGTGTGCGAGTACTTGTATGTACATATTCATTTATACATGCACACACACACACACACACACGCCAAACTATCTGGTTCACCAGTCCTCAGTCAAATCGTCCAACCCATGCTAGCATGGAAAGCGGACGTTAAACGATGATGATGATGATGATATATATATATATATGTATATATGTATGTATGTATGTATGTATAGATAGATAGATAGATAGATAGATAGATAGATAGATAGACAGATAGACCACCATCATCTTCTAACGTCCATTGTCCATGCTGGCATGGGTTGGATGGTTTTGACCAGAGCCGGTAAGCTGAGAAGCTGCACGAGACTCCAGTCTGATTTGGCATGGTTTCTATGGCCGGATGCCCTTCCTAACACCAATCACTTTACAGAATGTGCTGGGTGCTTTTATGTGGCACTGCTCAGGCACTTTTACAATGGTACCACATGGGTGCTTTTTATATGGAGCAGCACAGGACTCTCACAGGTCCATCTTCACCACCAGGGGGGCTGGTCTTAACACTTCTGCTGCAGAGTATGGATCTTCTTGAGTGCAGCAAGGCACCAGGCATCTCGGTCCTTTGTCATCTCACCTGAAAGGGTCAGCATCCTGAGGTCATTCTTCAGCACTTTGTTCCACAAAGACACACACACACAGAGGTATATACATATATATATATATATATATATATA
>NC_069002.1:13270206-13271011 GCF_001194135.2 Octopus bimaculoides | reverse complement strand
TATATATATATATATATATATATTTGTTTTATATATATTTGTTTTATATATATTTATACCATTGATAAACAAAAAATGGTTGAAATTAGTTTGGTATGTATGTAAATAAATTTATTTAAAAACAATTAGAAGTTTTTAAAATTCAGATGCATTTTCAAAAACAAATTCTCCTATATACTTTCCTTCAAAGAAATACAGCTCTTCTTTCCATATATATTTAATAACTGACAAGAATGTATAGTAGCGCTATGCTCCGACATTCAAAATTCTGAGTACTATAATGACAACTGTTTACTGTTTGCTCCACGAATTATAGCACATATATATATATATATATATACCAGTTTTGCATAACTAGCCCCAGCCCATTCAAAAGTACTTTGGATCGTAGGGCAACCTGCTGTGCTTGAGGAGATCTATTGAGTCAAGTACATCAACATCAAAACGAAAATCAAATGGAAGTTGTAGTTGTGATACCCGTGCTGGTGGCACATAAAAAGCACAATCTGAACGTGGCCAATGCCAGCGTCACCTTGACTGGCTTCCATGCCGGTGGCACATAAAAAGCACCAATCGGTCATGGCCATTGCCAGCCTCCTCAGGGCCCCGGTGCTGGTGGCACGTAAAAAGCGCCCACTACACTCACAGAATGGTTGGCGTTAGGAAGGGCATCCAGCTGTAGAAACACTGCCAGATCAGACTGGAGCCTGGTGCAGCCTCCTGGATTCCCAGACCCCAGTCAAACTGTCCAACCCATACTAGCATGGAAAGCAGACGTTAAACGATGATGATGATGATGATTTAT
>NC_069002.1:13264043-13266561 GCF_001194135.2 Octopus bimaculoides | reverse complement strand
TATATATATATATATAAATATATATATATATATATATAAATATATATATATATATATATACATGCAAACACACACATATACTGTGCGTGAGTCATTTAAGAGAAGGCGAACACATCACAAACCCCTTCAGATAGATGGTCCTGCTCGATCTGTAGAAAATGTGTAGGTAGAAACTCCATAGTGTAAGCTATGGACACATAAGAGGTGCAGCAACATCAAAGGAAGATTAACCAGGAAGATAGCTTTTGTGTGTGGTAGATGCACAGGGGCAATAAACACCGCAGATGCTCAGAAAACTGATTCCATCACATGCCAGTGGAAGAAGCTAGAAGTAGTTGATAGCTTCTGCTACCTAGGTGACCAAGTTTGTAGTGGGGGTGACCAAGTTTGTAGTGGCAATGCTCTAGAATAGAGCATTGCCACTAGAATAAGAATAGCCTAGACAAAATTCAGAAAGCCCCAACCTCTACTGGTGACAAAGGGCTTCTCACTCAGAGTGAAAGGTAGATTGTATGATGCATGTGTGTGAACAGCCATGCTACATGGCAGTGAAACATGGGCCATGACTGCTGAAGACATGTGTTGGCTCGAAAGAAATGAAGCTAGTATGATCCACTGGATGTGTAATGTCAGTGTGCACACACGACAGAGTTTAAGTGCCCTGAAAGAAATGTTGGACATAAGAAACATCAGATGTGGTGTGCAAGAGAGACGACTGCGCTGGTATGGTCGTGGCGAGAATGGAAGAGGATAGCTGTGTGAAGAAGTGTCACTCTCTAACAGTGGAAGGAACCCGTGGAAGTTGGAAACCTAGGAAGACATGGGATGAGGTGGTGAAGCTTGACCTTTGAACATTGGGCCTCATAGAGGCAATGATGAAAGACCGAGACCTCTGGAGATATGCTATGATTGAGAAGACCCCGACAAGGAAAGTGAGATCACAGCCGTAGCCTACACCAGTGTCGCATAACCAGCCCATTTAAAAAGTACCTTTGAATCGTCAGGTGACATTCCATGCTCAAGGAGACCTACTGAGTCAAGTAAATCAAAATCAAATCAAATCACAATCAAATGGAAATTGTAGTTGTGGCCGATACCAGTGCTGATGGGTCACTGCCAGAGCTATGCATGCGTGGGTCGCTGCCAGAGCTATACATGCGTGGGTCGCTGCCAGAGCCACCTGGCTGGCTCCCTGTGCTAGTGACAGGTAAAAAGCACCATCCAAACGTGGTTGATGCCAGTCCCACCTGACTGGCTCCCGTGCTGGTGGCACACAAAAAGCACCCACTATACTCTCAGAGTGATTCGTGCTAGGAAGGGCATCCAGCTGTAGAAACTCTGCCAGATCAGATTGGAGCCTGTCGTGGCCTCCTGGCTTGCCAGTCCCCAGTCAAACTGTCCAACCCATGCCAGTATGGAAAACAGACATTAGACGATGATGATGATGATGATGGTTATATATACAACGGGCTTCTTTAAGTTTATATTTACAAGAGCCACTCATGAGGCTTTAGCTGGCATGGTGCTATAGTTGAAGACACTTGCTGAATATGCTGTTTAGTGGGACTGAACCCAATATCATATGGTTGGAAAGCAAGCCCCCCCCACACACACACACGTGTGTGTATGTGTGTGAGTGTAAAAGTGTATTTTTGTGTCTCCTTGTCTTGACATCACATAATTGTTGTAAAATAATTGTCATTGTCATACAAGTAGTAACATTCATTTCCAGTATACTACAGCAACATGCCTGGTTATGGGGGGGGGGGGGTATAATAACTTGCTTAGAAACAGGTGAAGGTTGGCAACAGGAAAGGCAACTGGCCGTAAAAGAAAAAATCAGTCTCAATAAACTCTATTGAACCCATGCAAGCATAGAAAAGTGGTCATTAAAACTATGATGATGATGATGATGATGATGATGTTTCTCTAAAACTAAATTATTCTTAATAAGTACTTCCAATGATATAATTAACTATGTAAACATGCACCCCCTCTTAAAATAAACAATTAATGACCTTTCAACGTAATTTAGAAATAATTACAGTTGTAATGTCATATCAAAATTTGTAGTTTTCTATCTACTGGTGCCTTAGTGCTATTGTTGTTTTAGTCCGAAGTTTATCTTGATTAATTAAGCCTATGATAGGAGGCATTCCAATCAGGACCATCCTGTTTTATTACTTCCCTCTTTGTAGGTGGTGATCAGGCATAGTGTATCTTGGACTATATTCTCCAATGACTTTTTCCTTTTTCTATTTTTTATCAATGGTAGTGTGTGATTTGAGGGTGATTTTGCTGTTATTTCTAGCAAACTGAATTACCCAATGAAACTTCCGCTTTTTGGACTATATTCTCCAATGAGTTTTTCCTTTTTCTATTTTTCATTAATGGTGGTGTGTGATTTGAGGGTGATTTTGCTGTTATTTCTAGCAAACTGAATTACCCAATGAAACTTCTGCTTTTTGGACTATATTCTCCAATGAGTTTTTCCTTTTTCTATTTTTCATTAATGGTA
>NC_069002.1:13261034-13263692 GCF_001194135.2 Octopus bimaculoides | reverse complement strand
AGTGTGTGATTTGAGGGTGATTTTGCTGTTATTTCTAGCAAACTGAATTACCCAATGAAACTTCCGCTTTTTGGACTATATTCTCCAATGAGTTTTTCCTTTTTCTATTTTTCATTAATGGTGGTGTGTGATTTGAGGGTGATTTTGCTGTTATTTCTAGCAAACTGAATTACCCAATGAAACTTCTGCTTTTTGGACTATATTCTCCAATGAGTTTTTCCTTTTTCTATTTTTCATTAATGGTAGTGTGTGATTTGAGGGTGATTTCGCTGTTATTTCTAGCAAACTGAATTACTCGATGAAACTTCCGCTTTTTGAAAAAAATTACAAATTCAACATAGAGAGACTTGATACAGAAACAGCAACTACTCAGATTGTTGTTAAGATTGTATTTATTGTTGTTGTTGTTATTCGGTGAGTTCTTGGGTCATAGTACTGAAGAATTGACAGAATCACAAGAACTAAACGAACAGTTCTTTGTGACATTATCCAGTGTGGTTGTGGTGAGTAGGATGGGTTTGCAGGATAACAAATATATTCTAGAGTTGTATCATCTTACCCATAACCACTACACTTTATATACCCCATCCCTCTCTAAATTTACTTTCAGGGGCCTGTAAAGAGTATGGGTGTAACAGCTTCCACCAAACTAAACCTGATATAAGAAAAAAATAAATAAAAACTTGTAGATTCGTGTCAGCGTTAGAAAAATTATTACAACCCCCACCTTCCCTGAAACCAGCAAACAAAAAAAAAATGCCCTTCCTTCATTATGTTTGGGATAATGACAAATTAACATCATACAACATGTCACCCTATCCTGTTCTGAATTGAAACCAACACATTCTGGTATCATTTGATTCTTTTGTGGTTAATAGAGTTGATTTAATCAACTAATTCTTCCCCTAATCTGTAGCCTTGTTTGTATTCCAGGAGTGAATATTTCTTGGGAATGGGTAGTGGAATTTCCAAAATAACAGAGTAATTGGACTTTGGACCAAATGCTTCATGTTATTTTGGCTTTATTGCTCTATGTTCATGGTTTGTTTGGGTTGTTTTTTTTTTGTTTTTTTTTATACTTTTGGGACTTTTGTAAGGTGTGTTCCACTAATATACCAAAGTTATTTTAATCAAGCATATTCCTCTCCAAGAAATTTCATAGATCATAATTTATTTATAAGGGAAACTAGAAAATAATCTGCCAAAATTACCAGGAGATATCAAAGAAGTAGTTCTAATATATATAGGTGCAGGAGTGGCTGTGTGGTAAGTAGCTTGCTTACCAACCACATGGTTCTGGGTTCAGTCCCACTGCATGGCACCTTGGGCAAGTGTCTTCTTCTATAGTCTCAGGCCAACCAAAGCCTTGTACGTGGATTTGGTAGACGGAAACTGAAAGAAGCCCGTCGTATATATATATATATATATATATGTATATATATATATATATGTATATGTATATATATATATATGTGTTTGTGTGTCTGTGTTTGTCCCCCCCAATATCGCTTGACAACCGATGCTGGTGTGTTTACGTCCCTGTAACTTAGCGGTTCGGCCAAAGAGACCAATAGAATAAGTACTAGGCTTCCAAAGAATAAGTCCTGGGGTCGATTTGCTCAACTAAAGGTGGTGCTCCAGCATGGCCACAGTCAAATGACTGAAACAAGTAAACAAGTAAAAGAGTAAAAGAGTATATGAAAACAAAATCAACTTTAAATTAAAGTCAAGATCAAATTAACTTAGCTCCTATTTTCTCTTAATTGTTTTTTTAACCTATTAACATTTAAACCAACCATACTTGGCCAAAATATTCTACCCATGTATGTTCAAATTGGCCATATCCAGCCTCTCACACCTACCTAACAATGTCATCCTAAAAATAAACAATTGCATCATCGAAATCTTGAATTTATGAGATAATGCATGATTAATTCAAAACAATGTGAATAAATAGGATTTACATTTGACGGAGTAATCTACATGCTAAAGGGTCAATGTTAATGATATGAATGTCAGTAATATATACATATATTAAATATTCTACTTGTTTCATGTTCAGACAGATCAGATCTGGCCTCTCACACCTACCTAACAATGTCATCCTAAAAATAAACAATTGCATCATCGAAATCTTGAATTTATGAGATAATGCATGATTAATTCAAAACAATGTGAATCAGTAAGCTTTACATTTGAGTTGCTGGATAAATTTTTGTTCGTTTAAGAATATTGTAGAATGGAAAATTTTCATAGATTGGAATTTAAATCCGAATTTCTATTGAAATTTTTTGTTTCAAGAAAACATTGAATTTGAATTACTTTTAATTTTTACGACTATAGATAACAACTTGGGCTGTAACTTCTGAGACTGAGTCAGGCACGTATGAACGATGTCGAGAGAACATCTGCTACGAATGATATTTTTTGACATAGGGCACTTCTAAGACACCACTGGACACTGAACAACAATAAATGAACTGCGACTAGGTTCAATAAAAGGAGCCAGGGTTATTGGCTGAAATTACATACTTGAAGTCAGTGGTTGGCAGAAATTAAATCAGCCTGTAAAAACACGTTCATTTTACTAAATTTATACTCGGGCTAAGCCCGAACAGCCCAAGTAACAGAATTACCACAGATATATATATATATATA
>NC_069002.1:13255962-13257056 GCF_001194135.2 Octopus bimaculoides | reverse complement strand
GAGTGTGGAGGTGTCGGGTTGTGGGTTGGGGCGTTGGTCTAGAAAAAACTTCAGGGCACGCAGCCCCTCGTCGTGGGGGATCACTGTATAGAGGCTCTGGATGTCTAGAGTGAAGAGAAGCTTAGAAGGGCCGGGAGGGAAAGAGAAAGAGTTGAATAGACGAAGCGCGTGGTTAGTGTCATGAATGTGGGAAGGGAGAGAAGCCACTAGGGGGGGGGCGAGGACACGGTCTATATAAATATATACTTATATAAATATGTGTATATGAGAGCTTATATATATAATATATATATGTTTGTATGTATATGTATGTTTGTGTGTGTGTGTGTGTGTGTATGTGTGTATGTGTGTGCGTGTGTATGTATGTGTATGTGTGTGTGTGTGTGTGTACAGAACAACTTCCCTGGTATTTCCTGGGGTTTCTTTTTTTCATGGCTTATTTTCATATTTTCATAGCTGTTGTAGAAGGATTGAGTGATCACGTTCAAGTATTTGAGGTGGGCCATATGAAAGAACTGTTTGTGTATACAGAAAATATATAAGTTTATGAGTGTACCCCCTGTCTATCCCTATCCACCCCCTTCTATAAAATGTTTTGTAAAATTTCTATATCCTTATAATATCACCATGATCACTTTTGTAACATCTCCACCAACACCACCACTGTTACTGTTGCCACCACCACTACTACTACCACAGCCACAACTATCAACACCACTATCACCATCATCACCACAACCGTCAATACCAAAGACATCGTTACCAACACCACCGTCACCACCACTGCTACTACCACTGCCAGCCCACATGCTACCACCACCATTAGCACCACCACCACCTGCTTTCACCATCATTGCCACCACCACTATCATCATCACTACTACTGCTACCACTACTACCACCACCACCACCACCACCATCATTGCCACCAGCATTACCACCACTGGCATCACCACCACCTTCACTGCCAGCACCATCTCCACCACCACCACCACCACCCTATATCACCACTGCTCTCAACACCACTACCAGCCACCACCACCACCAACAACAACAACAACAATAACAACAAAAGCAACGCCACCACCAAAACC
>NC_069002.1:13254036-13255822 GCF_001194135.2 Octopus bimaculoides | reverse complement strand
ACAACAACAACAACAATAACAACAAAAACAACGCCACCACCAAAACCACCACCACCAACAACAACAACAACAATAATAACAACAACAACAACGCCACCACCACCACCACCACCACCCGATATCACCACTGCTCTCAACACCACTACAAGCCACCACCAACAACAACAACAACAACAACAACAACAACAACAACCACAACAACAACAACAACAACAACAACAACGCCACCACCACTGCTACCACCACAGTAAGACAAGAAGACACTAGCACACACATACATATATAGTGTTGTTACAGTGGTGGGACATTCCACAGCTGTCACGGTGGTTAAAAGCTAAGAATTGTGACTGGACATCATAAACAAGGTAATGTTTTTATCAAATTCATTTCAAGAGAACAATTACAGTGAGGCTGAATGGTTAAGAAATTTGCTCCATAACCTCACAATCCTGGGTTCAGTCCTACAGCATGGCATCTCAGGGACATGTTGTTTATTATCACAAAAGGTCAACCCAAGCCTTGTAAGTGAAATTGGGTATATGGAAACTGTATTGAAGCTTAATGGGTAGATTATACCTGTAATTCAAAGAACCAGCTTTGTTACATTCCATGTCATGCTGAATATGCCCGAAAATTACATTAAGGGTACATGGGCCTGTGGAATACTCGGTCACTAACATGATAATTTACTGACTAGGTAATGTGGTTGATCAGATATCTAGAAGATTCATTCGTTGAAACCAGTGGGGAATCCATTTTTTACTTCTAGAAGGAAAACTATTGATTAGTAGAATTAGTAGGGTGCTTGAGAAAACACTTTGTGGTTCTTTACTGGTGTTCCTGCATGTTCTGAGTTCAAATCCATCTGATGTCAATTTTGTGAATAAACTGTCTTGGGGTGTATGGCAATGTCAGAGACGGAGCTGAAGAGGACTCAAGGAGAAGTCGTGGCCTTCATCCCAGTGGGTGCCAGTGGGAAAGAGCAAAAGATTTATTCAGGTTTTTGGTACCAGTTAATTAAGGTAGGGAGAGTGGGGCATAAATAGCAGTTTGCTCCCCTACCCCTGGGTCACTTGCTATGCCATCAAACAGTGTCCTTCTAAGTTCTGAATTCCAAACATACCAAGGTTTATTTTTGCATTCACTGCTTAACCCTTCTGGCGTCAGTAAAATATGTACGAGTCAAATAAGTGGACCGTTGCTTTAATTAACAACACTCCACCACCACCACCACCACCACCGCCGCCATTCCACATACCACACACCCCCCACTCCCCAACTTTGTGGCCTTGTGCAGTTTGTTTTGCAACAAACCATTCATGACATTTCATGTCAGAATTAATATCAGAACAAAGAATTTGTGAGAAGCAACTTCATTCAGCTTGCTTGAGCCCAAAACTTGATTTTGAATTTTAAAAACTTTAAAACAATAAGCATCACACGCACACACACACACACATGGACACACACATTCACACACACACACACACACACACACACACACACACATACACATACGCACATACATACACACAGTGTATGTATGTGTGTGTTGTTTTCCATTCTTTTTGATGTTGTTTTTCGTTTTAATTTCCTTCGCTGCCATTCATTAAATTTTTTTTAAACTTGTATTTGCTTGCTTTTTGCATCAGAACACATGCACCTACATGACCTAAAATGCACCATGTTGCACAACTAAACAAAAAAAAACAAACAAACAACAAACTGCTTCAGTTATAGCTTCACGAATTGGTTACTATATACATATATATATATACATATATAT
>NC_069002.1:13252303-13253827 GCF_001194135.2 Octopus bimaculoides | reverse complement strand
TATATATATATATATATATAATGATGTATGCATTCATGAGACTGTGTTCACGTATGTATACACGCACAGAAATACATACATACGTGTACATATATATATATATATATATATATATATATGCAATTTCACTTCAGTTTACCATGGGAGAATAAATTCTCATTCATGGTAAAAGGTGTAAATACCCCATTATCAGTGCAGTGGGCTCTGAGAATTATTTCCAGCTCATTATGTCTTCCTCAGCAGGAAATACCAAAGAGAAAGATAACCTTGAACAGATTAGAAAGCTTTAACTTTAGAATGGAACTGTGAGTATTAGTGACTGACTTCATCATTTTAAGGTTGATAAGATAAGAGCAAGTCTAGTACTAGGGTCAATGTAAACAACTTACACCCTCCCACCAAATTGCTGGCCTTGTGCCAAATTTTGAAATCAGTTTTAGTGACTGACTTATGGTAACAAACGAGAAGAATCATTATAGCATTCTGGACAAAATGACTAGTGACATTTCATATGTCCTTACATTCTGAGTTCAAATTCTGTCCACCTCGTCATTGCCTTTCATCCTTCTAGGGTCAAAAAAATAAGCACCAGCAATAAAATAAGCATGGGGTTGGAGTAGTGGGGTCGATGTAATTGGCTAGCTCCCTACCCTAAAATTTCAAGCCTTGTGCCTATAGTAGATAGAAGGCAATATTAGTGACTGATTTGCACTTTCAGACAGCCCAGTCAGAACAAATCTGGTAGTAGCAGCACTAAGCAGTGGTGAGAAATAAGTAAACTTTAGATTAGTTCATATGTGTTTGTGATATAATTTAGCTGCAGTTTACCATGGAGAAAAACATTCTTGCTTATAGTAAAAAGTGTAAAAGCACTGCTTAATTCAAGATCTGAAATTTTTGGCAGGTGTGGGCACATGGATAAGTTTCTTTTATTGAATTGAGGTGTCTTGTTCTAAACCAGTTGTGTTTAATGAGCTTTCTGCAATCAGGGAGAATGAGGATCTTAGTTCTTGATTTTGTTTCTTTTTTCTCGTTCCATTTATTTTTTCTGCCCATTTTTTCCACATTTATTACTAATTTTTTTCAGTGTCCAGCATTCTTGTCTTTTAAAAATATATATAACACATAAACAGAGTTTATGATTGCTTTAAGATACATGGCATATTTTATAAATATACCTGTTCAAGTATCATAATAGCATGAAACTATTAGTAGCTCTTTCGGTTGTGTATTTAATTTGGTGTATATGTGTTTGTGTGTGTGTATATATATATATAGTGGAGGCGCAATGGCCCAGTGGTTAGGGCAGCGGACTCGCGGTCATAGGATCGCGGTTTCGATTCTCAGACTGGGCATTGTGAGTGTTTATTGAGCGAAAACACCTAAAGCTCCACGAGGCTCTGGCAGGGGATGGTGGCGAACCCTGCTGTACTCTTTCACCACAACTTTCTCTCACTCTTACTTCCTGTTTCTGTTGTGCCTGTAATTCAAAGGGCCAGCCTTGTCACGCTGTGTCACGCTGAA
>NC_069002.1:13249260-13252233 GCF_001194135.2 Octopus bimaculoides | reverse complement strand
TAAGGGTACACGTGTCTGTGGAGTGCTCAGCCACATGTACGTTAATTTCACGAGCAGGCTGTTCCGTTGATCAGATCAACTGGAACCCTTGACGTCGTAAACGACGGAGTGCCAACAGCATATGTGTATGTGTATGTATATATATATATATATATATATATATATATATATATATATACGTGTGTGTGTGTATATTTATACATGCACATATACATGTGTGTGTGTGCATGCGCTTTGTGCATAAAACAGACATGCACACATATACATACATACATACATATGTACACTGAGACAGAATGAGAAATTAATGAGCTCCATCTACCTAGCTGTCTATCTATCTAGCTGTCTTTCTATTTATCTTTTTATCTATCCATCCATCTATCTTACCAACTATCTTCCTGAATTATATTTTTTCAATGAATGCATATATTTTCACTTATTATATTCTCACAGCACGCTGCTGTTGTTTATGATAGTGTGCATAATGAGTGTATACACACACACACACACACACACACACACACACACAACATATTATATAGATATAGTTGATGCATAAACAAACCTCTTCCGACAATATTCACCAAGTTAGTTTTATTTGTGAGATATTTCATATACAATCGTGACTGCGTGTATACATTTGTGAGTACGTATTTGTTTGTACTAGGAGAGATACACAAATACAAAGAGACACACACAGACATGCTCACACACACACACACACAATTTTCTTCCACTTCCTCTACCATCACACACAAACACACAGTTAGATATACTGACACATACATCATAAACGTATAGACTGAATGCAGAATAGCACACACACACACACACACTCACACACACACACACTCACACACTTACGTTCTCTCATTAGCACTTTCATTCATGATTTCAAATTAGTTTCATTGATGAAATATTTGAATAGACGTTGATGTAAAGGAGGTGTACTTACACACACAAACACTGACATAACTCCCATGGCTATGGAAATGTATAAACAGACAGGTTTATGGTGATGTATAAACTATATGCACCTCTATGGAAGTATGGTTATGGTGACAATAATGAGACACCAACAATGACGATGATGATGATGACGACAACAACAATGATGATGATGATGATGACGAAAACAATAATGTTGATGACGATGAAGATGAAGACGATAACAATGAAGATGACACTGATGACGACAACGATGATGATGACGACGACGAAGATGATGATGACAACGATGACAACAACGATGATGATGATGACAATGATGATGATGATGATGATGATGATGATGATGACGATGACGATGATGATGACGATGACAACAACGACGACGACGACGACGACGATGATGATGACAATGATGATGATGATGACAATGATGATAACAATGACGATGATGATGATGACGATGATGGTGGTGATGGTGGTGAAGATGATGGCGACAACAATGATGACAATGATGATGGGATGATGATGACAAGGATGGTGATACACACATGTACACATGCATACATATATATATCGATGTGTAAATGTAGCTGGGAAGCAAACTTCTTACCACACACCCACACCTATTCCTATATGCATACACATGTATGTGTCCTTGTATATATGAGTATACACGTGCACATATATATATATATATACTAACTGGTGTACCTGGTAATTCCCGGGGGTAAAGATGTTCTATTGAAACACTTTATTACTCTGATATAAGAAAGCAATTTTGTTATAACTGCCACAAAAGGTGTATTTTCCATCATAAAAATGTACAAAAACTGTCAGCTGGAGGAGGAAGAGATTGTTGGAGGCTGTCGGAGGTTGGTGTAAAAGACTGTTGGAGGTCGGTGAGAGAGGTTGTCGGAGGCTGGCAAGAGAAGTCGTTGGGGGTTGTCGGAGGTTGGTGAGAGAGGTTGTCATTCACAGAAAAACTATCGTCTTACTGTGAGAAAAGCGCAGTCGAAGTGGTAAGTGAAATTTGGCAATCGAGGATCGAATCTATGCTATGCCAGCACGAAGCCACTACAAATACGTTGTGGAAAAAAAACTTATCTACTGTCATGGAGAAAGTGTAACTGTAAAAATGCAGAATTATCGGAGTAATTGGCATTCAGAAAAGTGTGTATGTATAGAAATGTATGAATGAAGAGATTCAAATTAACGAAGTGCAATAATAATGTTTAGCAATTCAAAACTGTGAGTAGTGAAATGCAGAAATGCAGATCGGCTGATCATGAGAATCAAATATTGATTGCTTCACTAAAAACTGCAGGTGGTATGGGTTATTTCCCTTGGGTTGTTTAAATAAAATATTAATGATATGTAGTAGATAGGAGGATCCATTGGATGAACCCTATTATCGATTTTTTTCAACATTCTAAGTATGTCACGAGGTTTCCAGACATGAGTTCTACTCACGTATCAAGTTTCATCAAAATTAATAAAATGATGTAGGAGGAGTTAGATAACAATGCCACAAACAAACACACACTGATTTTCCACATATGTAGTAGATACACAGGGTGGCCCAAAAGTCACAGGTGACCTAAAAATCACAGGTGACCCAAAAATCACAAAGATGAATTCATTTGTGAATTACAAATAAAAAAATGTAATTAAAACAAATTTATTAAACTTTTAGACCTCTCTGTGACTCTTGGACCACCCTGTGTATGTATATGTACACTTTATATGCATGTTAATGTTTATATAAGATCTATTATACAACTAACACAATTATGAAACAGTTGTAAATGAATGGACATTTAATTCAGACACTTTTTTCTCTCCATTTTTTCTCCCTCCATCTGTTTTCCCTCCTCAGTTCTTCCTGTAGAAGAGTGTAGGCATGAAACATCAAAGACCCTAATTTTCTTGAGCATCAAACTAATGCACCCTGTTGTTGTTCTTTTATTTGTTCTTGTTTTTGTATATTTTTGAACCATATATATATATATATATATATATATA
>NC_069002.1:13246133-13248193 GCF_001194135.2 Octopus bimaculoides | reverse complement strand
ATGCATACTTTAGGACACATAGGTTGATGAATACACACACAGTTACATAGAATGCACAATTTCATTCACACTATTTCTCTCTCTCTCCCTCACTAACGCACACACACTTGCATAATTATCATCTATTACAAACTCTCACAAATGCATACACACACACACACACACACACACACACACACACACACAGAGTACAACTCCTCTTCCCCCCCTCTCTCTCTGTACCTGAAACTCTGTAAAACTAAGTTGAGAGAATGTCAATAAGTTTATTTAACTTACTTTAGTGAAATTACTCCAACATA
Organism: Octopus bimaculoides; assembly: GCF_001194135.2. Taxonomy (NCBI): domain Eukaryota; kingdom Metazoa; phylum Mollusca; class Cephalopoda; order Octopoda; family Octopodidae; genus Octopus; species Octopus bimaculoides. The sequence goes on along the minus strand of NC_069002.1, from coordinate 13,247,894 downwards.
GTTAATAATAGTAGCACTAAACTATAATAGGAGTCGTTGGAACCCAAAACCACTGAATTCTCTGGGAGTGGTCGGCCATTGTGAGACCTGATGCCTTACAGTTGTTATTTACCAATGTCAGCATTTCAAGGAATTCTGTTTCAGTTTGGTCGACTTTACTTTAATATTCTTTCTTATGTTAATAAAATACTAATTACACGCTACTAATTATGTAATGACACCAGTTTAAACAGTTATGTCTCATAGTCATAATTGCCATCATTGTCGTTATCGACATCACCATTCCAATTCTCCTTACTCCTCTGCCTTCTGTTCCGCCTCCCCCTCCTCATCATCAAAAGCGTCATCATTGTTATTTGTCATCATCATCATCATCATCATCATCGTTCCCATCACCGCCACTACCACCACAGTTACAACCACCACCACAACCATCATTGTCATCATCACCACTATCATCATCATCATCATCATTACTACCACCATTGTCATCATCATCATCGTCATCGTCATCATCATTACCATCACTACTACTACCATCATCATCATCATTCTAATCATTACTCTTCTTCATTCCTTTGTCATCCATTTCTCCATGCTGACTGATGTTGAACAGGTTTGTAGTGCAGCAAATTGTCTCTTGCCTCAAATATTGCATCATAGTCGTAAACAAGTGTCACTGTCATACTGGCGGTGTCCTTCTCTTCCAGTCATCCAAGGAAAACACATCTGGCTGAAGAAAACCTGCTTCAATGATTTTCAGTTGGCATTCACAAGCATGGGAAAGTGGAAATTAAAATAATGACGCTTATGATAGTAGCGGTGATAGGGAGAGAGTGACAATGGTGATGCTGTTGATGATGTATGCATGTGTGTGTGTGTGTGTGTGTGTGTTGTGTGTGTGTGTGTGTGTGTGTGTGTGTGTGTGTGTGTATGTGTCGTTGCTATCATGCAAAAGTGTCGTAAGTCCAAAACATTGCTTTTTTTCAGAAAATGAAAAAATAGTTTCACCATTCCATAGCAAAACCATTGTACTACAATTTTGTAATTTTTGATATTTTGGCATCTGAAGCAGCTGGAGATACGATAGTTTGACCAAAAGAACTGGCTATTGCAAGTAAAAATAAATATTGAAAAAAACGCATTTGGCCAAATTTGGACATACAACAGCAATGATATATATATATATATATATATATATATATATATATACACTTTACTTGTTTCAGTCATTTTGACTGCGGACATGCTTGCATATGTATGTCCAGAGTTAACATAGGTAATTATACCAGTAGTAAAATGGATAGTTTTATCCCTTAGACGGTTATTCCAACCTCTAACTCTACTAGCCTTATATATATATATCTATATATATATAATACACACACACACATATATATATATATATATATATACATGTATGTATGTATGTATGTATGTATGTATGCGCCAGTCCATGTAAAAAGCACCTGTACTGGTGTCACATAAAAAGCAACCAACACCCTTTGTAAAGTGGTTGGCATTAGAAAGGGCATCAAGCTACAGAAACCAAGCCAAACCAGGCAGGAACCTGATGCAGCTTGTCAGCTCTGATCAAACTGTCCAACCCACACCAGCATGGAAAACAGATGTTAACTGATGATGATGATATATGGAATATTTCCAGTATAGGCCTAGAAAGACCATAGTTCGATATGGACTCAATACAAGAGAGAGAGAGAGAGAGAGAGAGAGAGAGAGAGAGAGAGAGAGAGAGAGAGA
>NC_069002.1:13239774-13244831 GCF_001194135.2 Octopus bimaculoides | reverse complement strand
ATATATATATATATATATATATATACATACATGCACATATATATGCTATATATATAACATAATATATATATACATACATATATTTATATCTACATTCATATATATATAATTATGTGTGTGCATATATATATAATTATGTGTGTGCATATATATATATACATATACACACACATGCATATATACATTTATCTAAATGCATGAATATATATATAATATATATGTACATACACACACACACACACACACACAAATATATATTTATGTGTATGTATGCATGTATTAATGGATGTGTGTGTGTGTGCATGTGTATGTATGCATGTATGTATGTGTATAGGTTAATAGATACAGATATATATATATATATATATACATATATATATATATATATATATACAGATATATAGATATACAGATATATATATATATGTGTGTGTGTGTGTGTGTGTGTATTTTAATATGTATATTGCACTAACCGATATATTTCCAATGTTTTAAGAGCTGCCTTTCTCTGCAGCTCCCCCCCCCTCTCCCTATCCCTTCATAACTTCTTCTTGTGGTTAAAGAAGTAAATATATAAAATGCTTTATGCTATAAAAATAAAACCAAACATCCTAGAATGGAAGGGTTATAAAGAACATATCTGTGTGGGGGGTGCTGAATAGATTTCTAAGTGATTTAAGAAGTGGGGGCAAGGGTCTGAGAGATATTTTGATGTGTTTATGGAAACGGTATTGATGTCCCTGATAGTAATTCCCCCACCCCACCCCCACCGCTATCCTCTTTCACTAGGAGATGAATAATTACCAATAGGTATTTAAGGTTCCTCTCCGCAAAGGACAAGCAAAGATTGAATGGTTGTGCAGCATGGTACGATAAGTTGGGGTGAAGGAGGGGAGGGGCGTCTGAGTTAAAAGATGTGTGAAGGTTGAAAGATCGGGGAAGCGTGCTAAAGTCGTAACAATGACAATGATGATGATGATGATGATGATGAGGATGAGGAGGAGGAAGAGGAGGACAAAAACAAGAGTAGGCAGTGAGCAAAAATGGTGACGACAACAACATCAACATCAACATTAGGCATGACAATACTGGTGGTAGTGGTGTTGGTGTTTGTGTTGTTGTTGCAGGCAGTGGTGGTGCAGCTGGTAGTGGTGGTGGTGGTGGTGGTGGTGGTGGTGGTGGTGGTGGTGGTGGTGGTGGTGGTGGTGGTGGTGGTGGTGGTGGTGATTTTTCTGGTAGTTACCAGTTTCCAATCCGCTGGTCAGTCATATACCACCTTTATGAGAGCAAGAATGAACAAGGTAAGAAAAATACTCCTACATATTTTTGTTCTAAACAATCTGTTACCTTTGAAATACGTTTTGAAAATGTCTCAGGAGCTATAATTTACCAAAATTTAACACATCTGACCAAACCAGCTGTAAAAAAGAAAACGCTCTAATCATTATTTTATACAGAAGCTATTACATACTATATCAAGTTTGCAGGAATGTTGTCATGATGTTTGATGATAACATGTCTCCTCAAATCCCAAGAATTTTTTTTAAAGATTCTTGTAGAATTCAAGATTGCACTTTTCTGTAGGTCAGCACTGTATGTCTCAGTTCCAATAGCCTCCAGCCTCTCAGGTAGCATTTTGGTTGTTGTGTCAAGTGCACCAATTTCCACAGGAACAATGTTTTCATCATTTTGCGTAAGTCTTGATATTTCTCAGTTTTTCTCAGCTTCTTTCAGATCCACTCTACTATCATGTGGTTCTACAAAATCAATGCTCTTATACTGTTTGTTTGTGTTTCTCTCCTCCACAATCAGTTCTGGTCTCCTTGCTTAAATAATATCAGTCTCTATGGAGATATCCCATAAACTCTTCTAACTATTTACCATTGCAGCTCTGGCTCATATTTGTACCACTTTACCATCATTTCAAATCCACAAACTTGGGTAATGTTCCAATAGACACATTTACCAACACAGTCATGAGTGTGTTTATACTCTTTTTATGCTAGCTTACTACACTTGTTAAGAAGATGATTAATATTTTCAATCCTTTTTCCATTCATTCTGCATTTGCTCAGTGCAAACATGTCCAGATATTGGAAAATATTACCTTGCTGGGAAACAGATGATGGGTGGCAATGGGAAGGGTATCGGGCTGTAGAAAATCTGCCTCAATAAATTCCTTAATATCTACTTTCCATGCAAACATGGAAAAGTAGACATAAAAACAATGATGATAATTATGACAGCATGCATATTTTATAAATGTACACAACCCCTCCTAATAAACAGACTACATGCATATTTAAAGAGAAAATAATCCTGGTTTTAAAATAATTTTGGATTCCAACAAATTATCTAATTCAAAAAGATACATTCTTCAAACCAAAAATATATCAGATATAGAAATAGAATGCCTTACAATTTGTTAAAGTCCTTGAGGCACTAAAATTGCATAACTTGGCTCTCACAAACTTAGTGAAAACAGATGTAAACATCAAGATCACCAAGATATATTAATTAGTCCTTTACAAGAGCCATATTAGTCATAAAACAAAGTGAATGTCTCTTCAAAAATATTTGTAAACCTAAGCAGACATGCAAATCCAACACACACTAGTATTTTGTCGGTTATAATAAAATGGGTCCTAGTTGATCTGATCAATGGAATAGCCTGATTGTAAAATTAATGTGCAAGTGGCTGAGCGCTCCACAGACATGCATATCATTAATGTAGTTCTCAGGGAGATTCAACATGACACAGGATGTGAGAAGACAATGCTACTAAGGGCCTTGACCAGCCCCATCTCAGATGTGGGAGCAGGGCTCTGTTCTAGGTCTCACCTCAGCATTGTAGAATATCAGTAGCTGTTGGAGACTGAAATATTTTCTGGCCCAGAAGAGAAGGGGCCAGTCTTTGTGATGTGGCCCTAGCTATGCTAAGGATGAGCTTTCACTCCCAAGAAAGATCCTTAGCCAGCATTGGATTAACCATTAAGCAAAATAATCGTGTGCTTAGGGCATCAAGGGATGGTGGGGGGCACCACAGAAATGAAAATGGTTTACAGCATGAAAGAAATCACTTCAAACTTGTTAAAATAATATTCGTAATGCCTTATCTCTACTAAGTATAGAAGCAGAAGTTTTATGTAAAATTAATTTTAACGATATCATTGAAGACTTAGCAATTAAAAAAAATAAAAAACAAAGGAGAAAACTTTTCAAATATAAATAAAGTGGAAGCATATAAAAAAATAAACATTATTTTCCATCTTATTGTTAGTTTTGTTTCATTTTGAAAAATAAAAATTTATTTTATGGTTTATTATTGTTTATATTTTAAATTATTTTTGTTTACATTTTGAACCATTTACATATACTTGAGGGCACCAAAACCTTTTGAGTGCTTAGGGCCTCTATGGGTCTTAATCCGGTTCTGTCCTTAGCAATAGTGAGACCCAGCATTTAAAGCAACTGAAGGATCTGGTTGAGGGAGGTTCATGTTTAGGTGGGGATATGATGTGCCAGGGTGCACTACTTGAGTCTTTTTTTTTCTTTTTGCTGATAATAGAAATTCATATAGACAGGAGCATGAAAGCAAATCATCCAGCTATTATAGTCAAAGCACAAGCCCTCAGATATTTTGGGTTGGTGTCCAGCATGCTGGAAGACCACTGAGTGTGAGGTACCCCTTAGCCTTTGTTAAAGCATGTCACTAGAACCCACATTCCGGTAATCAACTATGACTTGGTCAACAAATCCTCTGAAACAGTTGACAATTGACAGCGGGCCAAGCTGCTAAGGATCACATTTTTGCATTATCTAAAAGTGTGTATGCATGGGATCAGGGACCCCATGTGAGCTTGTATTCCCACTGAAACCCTGAACTTGGAGCCAGATCAACCCCCCCCCCCCCAGGTGATTGCCACTGCAAGTATAAGTATAGTCAAAGACCACCAGGAAAAACTATGCCTTCTAATTGATGTACCAATTCCAGGAGACAATGCTATATCTTTCAACTAGATGAAGAAACTTTTTCAAAGATATGAAAATAAAGATAACAAGAATGTAAGGATTGAAAAACAGGAAATTATCTCTGTAATAATAGGTGCCTTGGGAATGAGGAAAAAAAAAAAGATACAGTGAAATATATAATCAAAACATGGGACTTACACGCATACATAATACACAACAAAATAACATGACTAAACCCTGCATGCAAATACACACACACACACACACACACACACACACACACACACACACACACACACACACACACACATAAACACCATGTATGTGTTATGTGAGGTACTGTTGAAACTAAAGAAAAACATGGAAGCAAAACAAAACACATGTACCCAAGGCACACAGAGATATGCTCAGTAGTGTTGGGAGAAACATGCACTAAAAATGAGATGACTGTAGTAGTAGTAGTAGTAATAGTAGCAGTAGCAGTAGTCCTTTCTGCTAAAGGCACAAAGCCTGAAATTTGGGGTAGGGGACTAGTCGATTACATAATTAATAATAATAATAAGAAGAAGAAGAAGAAGAAGAAGAAGAATCCTATCTGCTAAAGACACAAGGCCTGAAATTTGGTGAGAGGGGACCAGTTGATTAGATCGACCCCAGTACGCAACTGGTACTTAATTTATCAACCTTGAAAGGATGAAAGGAGAAGTTGACCTTGGTTGAACTCAGAATATAGCGATGGGTGAAATGCCCCTAAGCATTTCATCCTATATGCTAACAATTCTGCCAGCTTGCTGTCTTCAATAACAACTAGCAGGACTCGTGAATATTTCATGGAATTAATGGTTAACCTATTGGGTTGTTTCTGAAAAATCTATCCAAAAAACCTGCGAGCATAGCTTGTATTGTGTCTGTACGGAAAGAGAGTTTCTCATGTGCTACTCATTGAAAAGTGAAAGAGATTAGAATACGATGATTACTTAATGCATTTTATATATTTTTATGCACAATTTTATAGACTCCATAACCAAAGCCTTGTGAGTGGATTTGGTAGACGGAAACTGAAAGAAGCCCGTCGTATATATATA
>NC_069002.1:13238036-13239102 GCF_001194135.2 Octopus bimaculoides | reverse complement strand
CCGTGGTTTCGATTTCCAGACCAGGCGTTGTGAGTGTTTATTGAGCGAAAACACCTAAAGCTCCACAAGGCTCCGGCAGGGGATGGTGGCGAACCCTGCTGTACTCTTTCACCACAACTTTCTCTCACTCTTTCTTCCTGTTTCTGTTGTGCCTGTAATTCAAAGGGTCAGCCTTGTCACACTGTGTCACACTAAATATCCCCGAGAACTACGTTAAGGGTACACGTGTCTGTGGAGTGCTCAGCCACTTGCATGTTAATTTCACGAGCAGGCTGTTCCGTTGATCGGATCAACTGGAACCTTCGACGTCGTAAGCGACGGAGTGCCAACAACAAATCTATTACATTCCCCCTACCACACGTCATGGACGCTCTTTTTCTCTCTTTGTCTATTCTCTCTCTCTCTCTTTTTCTGTCTCACTCTTTAGAATATCCTCTTCTTCTCTCTCCTCTTTCCTTCTCTTGTTCTCTCTTCCCCTTCAACTAATCCCTTGAAAGCATTAAAATTACATTCCCTTACATCATGGATGCTTCTCTCTCTCTCTTTTCATTCTCTCTCCTTTTCTCTGATCATGTGAAGGCATTACTGACGGGCTAAGTAACATAATGACAAACAGAATTATTATAAGATAATCCTTTCTACTAAAGGCAAAAGGCCTGAAATTTTGGGAGAGGGGGCTAGTCGATTATATTAACCCCAGTATTTCACTGGTACTTAATTTATCGACCCTGAAAGGATGATAGGCAAAGTCAACCTTGGTGGAATTTCAAAGCCTTATGAGTAGATTTGGTAGACAGAAACTGAAAGGAGCCCATTTTATATATATATATATATACATATATATATGAGTGTGTGTGTGTCTTTGTGTTTGTCCCCCACCATTGCTTGACAACTAGTGTTGGTGCATTTATGTCCCTGTAACTTAGGGGTTCAGTCTAAGAGACTGATAGAATAAGTACTAAGCTTTAAAAAAAAAGTCTTAGAGTCGATTTGTTTAACTAAAACCCAAACCCTTCAAAGTGGTGCCCCAGCATGACCACAGTAAAAAAAATGACTGAAACAAGTA
>NC_069002.1:13236564-13237286 GCF_001194135.2 Octopus bimaculoides | reverse complement strand
GACACGTAAAAGCACCCACTACACTCTCTGAGTGGTTGGCGTTAGGAAGGGCATCCAGCTGTAGAAACTCTGCCAAATTAGACTGGAGCCTGGTGTTGCCATCCGGTTTCACCAGTCCTCAGTCAAATCGTCCAACCTATGCTAGCATGGAAAGCGGACGTTAAACGATGATGATGATGATGATGATGATATATATATATACCACTCTTTCTCCTTACCCCTCGCTGGTCACATGTGTCCAGCTACTAATTCTTTTTGTTCTTGGCCTCGCCAAGCACATAAGAACATTCTTCTTCGTCCCATTTCCTTCCAGTTCGTTGCTTCACAGCGTTCAATATACACATACTTTTCCACGTCTGGCTGTACAGCCTTTTTTGTTTGTATATTTCACCGTTTCGTTTTCCTGTCTTGTTTTCCGTCTGCCACTATCGTCCATGGAACAAATCTAATTTGTGTTCGTGGGAAGAGCCATTTTAACGATGTGTCCTGCCCTAACTCTTTGAAATGCCAGTGTTATAATGGTGGCAGCTGATGAAGGATATGTTCTCTATGTGGCCTGTGTGATTTTTGTACCTTGTTTATCATTTTGTCCATGTTTTTTGCAACGTCATGTACCCAGATATGCATCTATGTATACATGTAGATGAAGGTATGTACATACATGTACATATATATGCATATACTCATATTTTATTTATATATATATATATATATATATATAT
>NC_069002.1:13233897-13236333 GCF_001194135.2 Octopus bimaculoides | reverse complement strand
ATGTGTGTGTGTGTATATATATATGCATACACACACAGAGGGAAAGAGAGAGAGAGAGAGAGATTTAACTGGGGTGGGATAAATCCCATGCCAGCTAGCACTACTACCCCCTCTACCTGCAACTTTCTCCCTTACCACCACCACCACTATTGCTATCAGCTTCTCCTTCACCACCCACTACTCCTTTAAAGATATTTTCTTGAGGGTTGTTGCACACAGGATCCAGTAAGTAAGGGTGGGGTGGGAGCAGGAAAGGTGTGGCAAGCTGGGTAGATGGGAGTATGGGTGTGGTTTGTCCTAAAAATAGTAACTGTTGTAACAAAATCTTGTAAAAAAAAAAAAGAAAAGAAAATCCATAGCCACCACAGCAGAACAGCAGAGAACAGTTATCAGCTTTAAATTACCTTGATGGAGGAAATGACTATTAACTCAATATTAACTACATTTACCATGTCTCGTTATAAAACTTAATGAAGATTAATTAAATAAACTTACTTTTGTGTCTTAATAATAATATATATTTATATATACGATGGGCTTCTTTCAGTGTCTTCTACTATGGCCTGAGGCTACAGTAGAAGACATTTGCCTAAGGTGCCATGCAGTGAGACTGAACCCAGAACCATGTGGTTGAGAAGCAAGCTTATTACCACACAGCCACATCTGATATATGTAATTTATTTTAAGGGTTACGCAAGGGTAAACAGGTTGAGAAACACTGTTCTAATGATTCTGCTCATTATTAAAGATCTCAAAATTTAAGCAATACTTCATCCCTAAACTTTAGAGTTACTTTAACCCAACTGAAAACATTGTCTTTGTATGACTGCAAATATTTATATATTTCTTTCATCTTTTATCATTTACTTATTTCAGTCATTTGACTGCAGCCATGCAGGGGCACTGCCTAGAAGAGTTTTAGCTGAATAAATCAACCCCCAGGACTTTTCTTTTAAGCCTAACACTTCTTTCTATCGGTCACTGTTGCTGAACTGCTAAGTTACAAAGATGTAAGCACACCAACACATGTTGTCAAGTAATGATGGAGGACAAACACAGACACACACATGAAGATATCTGTATATATATATATATGTGTGTATTCGATGACTGGCACCCGTGCCAACGTCATCTCCTTCATTGGACATGAAACTCAGCTTGCAAAGACTTATTGAGGCAAGCGAAAGCGAAATCGTGATGGCACCTGTGTCCAGCATCGCCTTTCTGGTACTTGTGCCCGTGGCATGTATAAGGACTTTCGAGTGAGATCGTTGCCAGTGCCCCTGGACTGGCTCTTGTGCGGGTGGCAAATAAAATACAACATTTTGAGCGTGGCAGTTGCCAGTACCGCCTGACTGGCCTTCGTGTCAGTGGCACGTAAAAGCACCCACTACACTCTCGGAATGGTTGGCGTTAGGAAAGGCATCCAGCTGTAGAAACTCTGCCAAATCAGATTGGAGCCTGGTGTAGCCATCTGGTTTCACCAGTCCTCAGTCAAATCGTCCAACCCATGCTAGCATGGAAAGCGGACGTTAAACGATGATGATGGTGATGATGATGATGATGATATTCTACCATATCCACTCACAAGGCTTTTGTCAGCCCAAGGCTATAGTAGAAGACACTTGCCCAAAGTGCCATACAGTGGGACTGAACCTTGAACCATGTGGTTGGAAAGCAAGCTTCTTACCACACAGCCACTATATATATGTTCGTTTGTTTGTGTGTTTTTGTGTATGTGTATAAACATTTAGCCCTTCAAATATACATTTATATATACCTATGTGTGTGTGTGTGTGTGTGTCTGTGTTTGTTTCCTACAACCAATGTTGGTTTGTTTTCCTCCCCATAACATAACAGTTCAGTAAGAAGGAACCAATAGAATTAGTCCCAGGTTATGAAATAAGTACTGGTGTCAATTTGTTGACTAAACCCGTCAAGGTGGTGGTGCTCCAGAATGGCCACAATCTTAGGATTGTGGCCATTCTGGGACCCCAAGTAAAAGATAGAAGATATGGCTGTTGTTTAACTCGCAGTTCATCTCTGACAGAACTAAAGACGGTTCTGTAATCAATTACTATTCTAATAGCCATCACCATGTTCCTTCCAGATTTTCTTCTGGAATAGTGTTCCATGGACAACATTAACCCAATGTGTTCCTTTTTTTTTTTTCTTTTAAATTAATATGATTGGTGTGTGTTGAGGGAAACTTGACTGCTATTTCTAGCTGGTCGAGTAACCACACAAAGCTGCCTCTTGCAGTGATTAAGTCATAGACTAAGGAAAGCAGGATGGGGTGGGGGAAAGTTGATTACATTATCAGGAGATGATGTCTAATAGTTTCCATGTGGATGTTTGTGTATGTATGCATGTGTGTATGTATGCATGTGTGTATATCTGTGTGTGTGTGTGCGTGTGCATGTGTGTGTGTGTGTG
>NC_069002.1:13233373-13233797 GCF_001194135.2 Octopus bimaculoides | reverse complement strand
GTGTACGTGCGTGCATGCGTATGTGTTGATGTGCGTGTGTACATGTGTGCAAGTATGTGTGTTTGTGTTAGTGTATGTACGTGTCTGTATAAGTGGATGTGCATGTGTTTGTGTATGTGTGTCTGTGTGTGTATATGTGTGTACATGTTTGTGTGCTTGTCTTTGTGTGTGTTTGTGTGTACATATGTATATGTTTGTGAGTGTTTGTGTGTATGTGTGTGTGAGTGCATGTGTAAGTTTGTGTATGTGTTTGTGAGAGTGTGTGTTTGTGTGTGTGCATGTATGTGTTTATGTGTGTGCCTGCATATGTGTTTGCATGTGTCTGTGTAGGTGTATCCGCATATCTGTGTCTGAGTGTATGTGTGTGTATGCTTATGTGTCTGCCTGTATGTGTACTTATGTGTGTGCACATGTGTTCATATGT
>NC_069002.1:13227524-13230024 GCF_001194135.2 Octopus bimaculoides | reverse complement strand
ATATGAAATGTTGAAATGAATATTTATTTTCAAAGGAAAAATATTTTTTACTTTAAAATAAAATTCACAAAAACATGTTTTTCTCATTTATATATTTGCAATGAATACGTGTTACTACTTTTTTCAAAATTTTATCAACCTAATTGCAATTTACTCCATCGAAAATCTGTCTACAAAATTTCATGAAAAATGTATATTTTTCAAAAAGTTATGACATTCATCTTTTGCCTTCTGTGTTTAGTCTCTCTGTATCTTTCTTTTATTCTCTCTCTCTCTCCCCCCATTTATCTATATCAGCGTTTCTCAACCAGGGTTCCGCAAAAGGTTTCTAGGGGTTTCACAAGAAAAAGTGAGATAAGCTAAGGCTAATTTCATGATCGTAATATTACTAGACATGCACAACATATTATTGGTTATTTTGATATTGTGATTTAAACATCATCATGTCTAACTTATCATATTATCAAAAATATATAACAACCATATACATATATATCATCATCATCATCATCATCATCATCATCATCATCATCATCATCATCATCATCGTTTGACATCCGCTTTCCATGCTGGCATGGGATGGACGGTTTGATTGGGGACTGGCGAACCAGATGGCTGCACCAGGCTCCAATCTGATCTGGCAGAGTTTCTACAGCTGGATGCCCTTCCTAATGCCAACCACTCAAAGAGTGTAGTGGGTGCTTTTATGTGCCACCAGCACAAGGGTCAGTCAGGCGGTACTGGCAACGGCCATACAATCTGGTGGTCTCATCTTTAGAAGATAGTAGGGGTTCACTCCCTTACATGCAATATATATTGGGTGCAGACTGCATTGAATAACCAGCTGGAGGAGGCTTTCTTTTGGATTTAAAAATAGCTATGACATTGGTTCCTACAGAACAGCCATGTTGAAGTTGCAATAGACATCACTTCTCAATATAGTTTCTGCTTTCTTTCCTGCATGCAATATATATCAAGTGCAGATGGTACCAAATAACCAGCTAGAGAAGGCATTCTCCTGGGGTTAAAAATAACAACAATGTTGGTTCGTACAGAACAGCTACATTTGACACTTTAGCATTCAGATCATTCTGTCAAATGTAATGTTTATTTATTGACATTCTTTGGAATTAATCTCACATTATCTTCTAGCTTTGAGATATCAATTATGTGGTTGTCTATTTTAAAAATGACATTGTAAGGTAGGTATGAGAGGCTAGATCTGGCCAATTTAAACATAAAATAGGTAGAATATTTTAGCCACATATGGCCAGTTTAAATACTGAAGGGTTAAGTGGCGACAGGCATTACTTATGGCTGTGTGGTCAGGCACTGGCGTGGCTGTGTGGTAAGAAGCTTGCTTCCTAACTACATGGTTCTGGGTTCAGTCCCACTGTGTGGCACCTTGGGCAAGTGTCTTCTGCTATAGCCTCAGGCTGACCAAAGCCTTGTGAGTGGACTTGGTTGATGGAAACTGAAAGAAGCCTGTCGTATATATGTAGGTATATATTTGTGTGCCAATTTTTTAAACTTTTTTATGTAGTGGTTTGCTCCCTTGCTTGCAATTTATTGGATGCAGCTCTGCATCGTTAACCAGTTAAAGGAAATGTCCTCGTGGGGTTGAAAAAATTGCAGTAGAGTCCGTTCAAACAAACAGCTGTGTTGAAGTGTCTACGAATATTGCTTGTTAGTACAACTACTGCGTTGATCTTGTAGAGAGATTTTAGAACTAGCATGTTTGCTTATATATATAAGGATATGTTCTCTATGTGGCCTGCTTGTTTTTTGTACCTTGTTTATCATTTTGTCTATGTCTTTTTGCAACGTCATGTACCCAGATATGTATCTATATGCACATGGAGATGAAAATATGTACATACATGTACACATATATGCATATACTCATATATTGTTTGTATATATATATATATATATATATATATTTACACAGACACATAAATAGATACTTACATACATGTATTTGCATACGTATGTGTATGTGTGTATAATATCTGTGATGTGACTTCGCATTTAGGTACCTGTGCTTATGCATACATATATATTTGTGCCAGAAGAGGGGAGGGGATGTCAACTGATTGCAACTCACTCATCTACACAAAAACACATACATATAGATATATAGACACACCAACAATGATAAAAGGGTCATTTGATATAATATTTTGTCTGAGCAAATATTACCAGAAACTCTGGTTTGTTGAGTGGGAAGAAGAGGTGTTGGCAGTGATGGTGGTGGGGCAGTGGCGGTGACAGTGGGGTAGCTGTGGGAGTATGGATCAGTAGTGATGATGGTGGTGGTAATTATGGTTGTTGCAATGGTGGTGGTAGTGGTGGTGGTGATGGTGGCGGCAGCGGTGGTGGTGGTGGTGACAATGATGGTGGTGGTGGTGATGGTGGTGATGTTTTTTTTCTTTCATTTTTTTTTCCAAAAGTTGTTAACTTTGAAGTAGAATGAAGATATTAGGGGATTATTGTCTTA
>NC_069002.1:13226353-13226855 GCF_001194135.2 Octopus bimaculoides | reverse complement strand
TATTTTGTTTCCCTGTTTACAGATATTTATGGTTCCAGTCCCCCTCATCACCATTTAAGTTGATGGTCTTTCCCCCCCACCCTGCCGACACCATCACCACCACCCTCACCATCACGACCCCCCACTGCTACCAACCCACTCCACACCCTATCACCACAACTACCACCCCCTCTCAATCCACCACCCTCTTCTATTCTCTCTTCTCTATTTTCTGGACAAGGCTTAGTGGGGGTGGGGTGGGGTGAAGGTGAGAAGGGAGTGCCCCAGCCACACTGCCTCCCTCCCCACCCCCACATCACCTCCTTCCAGGAAAACTTTGGGTGTATGAGTTGGGGTAGGTGGACGTGGGTGTCCTTGTGTGTGTATGTGAGTGTGTGAGTGCGTGCATGTTTATGCATGTATGATGTACATGGGTGTGTATGCGTTTATGTGTATGTGTGTGTGTGTGTGTGCAAGTTTGTGTGTGTGTGCGTGCGTGTGTGTGCGCGAGTGTGTGTGTGTG
>NC_069002.1:13223329-13225681 GCF_001194135.2 Octopus bimaculoides | reverse complement strand
ATAGATAGATAGATAGATAGATAGATAGATAGATAGATAATCAAAATAAGTAACAGTATTAATGCAGTACGACCGTTTCAAGTGGTGCCATTTAATTGAACAATGCAATCAATTTAAATGCAGTGCTATCTTCAGCTGCACACATAGAATTTTTTAACATTAATATATTTTTTCTTAAATATTTTAACAGAGCAAGATGGAAGAAACCTGCATTGTCGCTATTGTAGCAAAGTAGCTAAGAATAGACTACAATTTCTTAGAATTGCATGGAGCATTGTAGGGTCATAGGGTTGTAATTCATTTCTAATTTATTTATCTCTATATCATCTGCTAAATCTGAGACTAGAAGATTGTGTCTATTTTAAATAAAGAACAAGAGTGAGTTGACAGCTCATGGCTAGGTATGGTCATAAATATCATAGGTATCCCTTTTTCCCAAGAGAAAGGAAATAAGACATTAGGAAGAGTCAATTTGATAGAAGTAACTGTCTATAAAAAAGAGGCAGGGTAAGGGTAGACTTTAAACCATGGTGTTAATTACCAGTTAAAGGGGCAAGACACTAAGAAACTTAAGATGCTAATACAGGAAAAATTTATTAGGGGCACAATGGGAGAACGTTTATAAACAATATTGTTATGTTGTATAAAATAGAATTTAAGAATTCCAAAATGATATCATAACCAAAATAACTAAAAGGTGTGTATGTATCGACTATAAACATTAAAAGGAAGATTATGTAGAATAACATTCTTGTACTTAATTATTAGGTGGTTTCTCTAAAGACTACACAAGGCAGTTACATATGGAATATCTGGAAAGATATACATACTATCTATTAATTTTAAGCCATGATTCAGAAGCAGGATATTGAGATAATGGTAATACATAGACGTATTTAAACAAAAATTATAAAATCTAAAGTATAAAAAATATAAATACTCAAAAATATGTGCTGATATAAGTATGTGTAAAGTGTAAAATAATGCATACAGATACATATACAAAGGATTTTTTTATATATTTACATACACATGTATATGTGCATATATGCATCTATACATATACACAAATATTTATATGCTTATATGAATATAGTATAAGTATCTTGCATAGACTTAAGTAACTGAAAATATCATTTTAATATCAAGAAAAATAACAATTTATAAGGGATAAGAGGTTAATAAATAAGGATATCAAAATAAGAAAACAAAATAGTAAGAATTTATAGAAAATAATAAGAAATCTATACAACATAAAGAAATAATAAGAAATCTATACACATAATGAAATAATAAGAAATATATACACATAAAGAGACAGGGGATTAAAATTTGAGTCAGGGTAAAGATAAAGGTAACCTGAAAAGAGGGATAATAAGCATGGATCAAGCAACTACATGGAGGTTATTCATGATTTTCATAGTTGTTTAGTTACAGATCATCAATCATAACTTAGACCTCTTATCAAAGATGCTCCAGCTATGACCATCTCATTTTTATACTGCGTATGTAACCTGGGGTTACATGATCCAATGCGCTCTTTTGTTTTTAAGAGAGAAGGGTGTTATCTGAAGGAGATTAGCCTGTTGTTTCTAGCCTCAAGTGACTACATGAGGCTCCTTCATGATTTTCTCTGTTGCTGTTGTCTAGCCACAGGACATCACCGATCAAGTAGATGACTAACTGGTGCTGGTGCCTCATAAAAAGCACTAGTGATGGTGCCACATAGAAAGCACAATTGATGGTGCCACATGAAAAGCCCAAGTGCTGGTGCCATATAAAAAGCACTGGTGCTGGTGTCACATAAAAAGCACTAGTGATGGTGCCACACAGAAAGCACAATTGATGGTGCCACATAAAAGTACTGGTGATGGTGCCACATGAAAAGCCCAAGTGCTGGTGCCATATCAAAAGCACTGGTGATGGTGCCATGTAAAAAGTACCTAGTACACTCTGTGAAGTTGCTGACATTAGGAAGGGCATCAAGCTGTAGAAACCGAGCCAAAACAGGCAATGGAACCTGGTGCATTTCCCAGGCATGCCAGCTCCTGTGTAATTATCCAACCCATGCCAGCATGGAAAACAGATGTTAAATGATGATGATGATGATGATGATGATGATGATGATGATGATGATGATGATGATGACGACGACGATGACGATGATGATGGCATGTGCTGAAAAAAATAACTCATAAAATCAGTTAATAAACTTCCTGAAATGAAATATAAATTCCTGGAAGTTCTGACGTTAGAGGCAAGGCTGTTCTTTGAAGAAAATGAGACAGGTGGTGGGAATCAGTTGTTTCCATACAACCTTCCAAAACATTTCAAAGAAAACATCTGACCATT
>NC_069002.1:13222251-13222860 GCF_001194135.2 Octopus bimaculoides | reverse complement strand
TGTGTGTGTGTGTGTGTGTGTGTGTGTATAAAAAATACAAAAATGGGACTAGAATGCAAAACATCCAGTTTGACGATACAAAGAAAACAAGGACAGGTCATTTGGAGTTTTCTTTACTCAGTCGAGTTCCAGATTATCTTTGCAATCTCAGCTGGTTATACTCAAGATTGCTCCAATCTGGTCAGCCCTAAGGAAAAAACTAAGCTAGGAGCATTAGATTCCTTGGAAGAAAGCAGCGAATGTATACAAAAACAAGGACGGAAAACAAAAAAAAACGGAGAAGTTTACACAAATACAAATAACAGGACATAACAACAGGTGTCTTTCGACTAACGATGAATTAAATTAAGCTGGCGTGTGTGGAAGTGAAGCCTTACAGCAGGGATACAAGATTTCACAGGCACAGGGAAGAATATAGATGTTGCACGGATATATATATATATATATATATATATATTATAATATTAGGGACAAAATCCAAAATTACAGGTAAAAAACTCAATTAAAATCAATTTATAAAAAATTAAAATTAAATTGAGCCTTATAGATAAAGTATATATAAAATATATAGTTTTAGGGAAAATAACCAATTTTCAAGAACTCATCGAT
>NC_069002.1:13221192-13222083 GCF_001194135.2 Octopus bimaculoides | reverse complement strand
TGTGTGTGTGTGTGTGTGTGTGTGTGTGTGTGTGTGTGTATATGTCATTGGTTTCCTTCAGTTTCAGTCTACCAAATCCACTCACAAGGCATTGGTCGTTCCAAGGCTTTGATTATCCCAAGGCTTTGATCACACCAAGGTTACAGTGGAAGACACTTGTCCAAGGTGTCACATAGTGAGGACTAAATCCAGAAGCAATATTTTAGGCAATCCATATAATAAATATTAAACTCTAAACATGTAATGAGCTTTATTTACTTAATATTCATTGCCTGCTATATTAGCATTTGGAAACACTTATCTCTAAATATATGCGAGTTTGTATGTGTGTGTGTGTATGTATGTGTACACACACAAACACACACACACACACACACACACACATATATATATATCAACATGCTATTTGCTGTAAAGGCTCCATTTGTTTCCAATGTGTTGTAGGTGATGGAAAATTTAACTGTTTACTGACCCCCTCAACTCTACCACTAGTTTGAGGAAAGTTGGTTCCCTGAACTTGAAAGGGTTGGAACTGGTGTGAATAAGTAAAAAGCAAAACAGTAAGGGTGAGTGAGATAAGGAAAGAGAATGAGTTTGGGGACAGAATGAGGGAGCAAGTAGGAAGTGTGTTAAATGAGGTGCTACAAAGAATTTCAAACCAGCAGCCTGTTACTGGATGCTGTGTAGCAGAGGGTTGATAGCATGAGGATGACTGAGATGATAATGGGTGATGGTTAGGGCTATGAGGGTGGGCTGGTGGTGGTGGTGGTAGTAGTGGTGGTGGTGGTGGTGGTGGTGGTGGTGTGTAGTGGTGGACTGTGTGATCATAGTGGTGGCAGTGGTGATGCCCCCACCACCTATTATTGTTGTTGTTGTTATCCTTTTCTTGTG
>NC_069002.1:13220134-13220716 GCF_001194135.2 Octopus bimaculoides | reverse complement strand
AGAAGGGAGAATCTGGTGTTGCAATTATGTCACTGCACTGGTTTCTAATGATGATGATGATGATGTTGTTGTAGATGTTGCTGTTGTAGGTGGTGGTGGTGGTGGTGGCGGTGGTGGTAGAAATCGTAGCAGTGGTGTCAGTGATTGTGGCAGCAGTGGTAGTTTTGAGGGTATTAGAGCCAAGGTATTGAGGATGAAGTGTCTTAGTGATAATGTTGATGGTATCACATGGTAGTGGGAGTGACGATAATGGAGATGACAGGGGTGGTCTTTCATGTGTGTAGTGGGTGTTTTACGTGCCACTGGCACGAGGGCCAGTGAGGTGGTACTGGTGACAGCCATGCTCGAAATGGTGTATTCTATGTGTCACCTGCACAGGAGCCAGTCCATCGGCACTGGCAACGATCTTGCTCGAATGTCTTTTTACGTGCCACTGGCAAAAGTGCCAGGAAGGTGACAAAAGATCTTGCTCGAATGTCTTTTCACGTGCCACTGGCAAAAGTGTCAGGAAGGCAACATTGGTAACGATCACGCTGGTGCTCTGGCAAAAGTGTCAGGAAGGCAACATTGGTAACGATCACG
>NC_069002.1:13213839-13215935 GCF_001194135.2 Octopus bimaculoides | reverse complement strand
TATATATATATATATATATATATGTCTGTATTCACACACACACATGTATGTATATACATAAGTGTGTGTGTGTGTGTGTGTGTGTGCGTGCATGCGTATGTGTGTGCGTGTGTGTGCGTGTGTGTGTGTATGTGTGTATGTGTACAAGCCTACTCAGCTGTTCTTGTGTGTTATAGTTTGACCTTGATTCATCACAGCCAGCCAGCCACCCACCCACCTACTCACCCACCCACTCACAACACACCACCCCACATCACCACCCCCACCCTATGTTATTGTTACTTCCACTGCAGCCCCAGGTGGAAGTAGCAGGGTAGAGAAAGGCAGAAGTGCAACTGAGTAGGAGTAAGAGAAGTGTCATGTAGATGACATGTGAACTAACAGTCTTCCACAATATGGCTGAGGGAAAAAAATATTCTCACGGAGCATTCCTACATATTAAATATTAACATAACAGGGATCTTATGTCTGTAATATAGGGAGCTGGAAAAAAATCGTTATATTGCTTATCCTTGCACTATTAGAAGACAAAAATTCCCTCCTGAGATATTTAATGCTGTAAGATGAAAAAAAAGAAGCAAGGGAGGTAACTCCAATAAAATCAGTTGACTGCAGTTTTGGAAAATATAGAAACAGCCATATGGACGTGAAGGTGGGTCTGATTTTGAAATTCAACTAGTAAAAGCAATAGATATGTTTTGGTCTTATTACACCTCCTTAGTAAAGTGAATTCTACTCAGTTGGCAACATTAAGCGTGGTCAATATACATATATCTGTATGTGTGAGTATGTGTGTATATCATTTTCTCTCTAAAGATTATAAAATTCTTATGACATCACACGCACACACACACATATATGAGTGAGTCGACAAACTCAACACATTTATTGGGAGTTACATGTATGGATCAAAACAGTTTGATTCAAATTCTTTGGTACTCTGAGATTCAAGCGTAATGTTACTCTTCAGCCAATTTGAATTTGAATCAAATTCAAATTCAAAATTCAAAATTCAAAATGGCTGAAGATTAGCATCATGCTTGAATCTCGGCATACCAATGAATTTGAATCAAACTGTAATGATCCATGTGTGTGTGTGTGTGTGTGTGTGTATGTGTGAGTGTTGTAGGCGTAGGAGTGGCTGTGTGGTAAGTAACTTGCTTACGAACCACATGGTCCCGGGTTCAGTCTCACTGCATGGCACCTTGGGCAAGTGTCTTCAACTATAGCCTTGGGCCGACCAAAGTCTTGTGATTGGATTTGGTAGACGGAAACTGAAAGAAGCCCGTCGTATATAAATATATATATATATATGTATGTGTGTGTGTGTATATGTTTGTGTGTCTGTGTTTGTCCCACCAACATCGCTTGACAACCGATGGTGGTGTGTTTATGTCCCCGTAACTTAGCAGTTCGGCAAAAAGAGACCGATAGAATAAGTACTAGACTTCCAAAAAATAAGTCCTGGGGTCGATTTGCTCGACTAAAGGCGGTGCTCCAGCATGGCCGCAGTCAAATGACTGAAACAAGTAAAAGAGTAAAAGAGTACATGACCATACCAGCACAGTTTCCTCTTTTGCACACTATATCTGATGCCTCATGAACCCAGTTTTACTCTACAGCATACACTCCTGATGATGGGCCTTTGAACCTGAAACTTTCTTTTCCATATTGCTAGAAGCCATTGTCATCAGTATCACCATCATCATCATTATTACCATGTAATGTCTATTTTCCAAGCTGGGGCTATACAGTTTGACAGGATCTGATGTGTCCAAGGACTGCTTCATACTCCACTTGTCTGTTTTGGCATGTTTTTACTGTTGGATGCCCTTCCTAATGTTAATCACTTTACAGTGTGGAGTCGGTGCTTTTTTCATGCCACCTGCACTATTGGATCGTAATGCAGTTTCCAGGTCTATTTAAACCTGAAGGAAGTGGGGGGGACAGCTTTATGCCAGGGTATGGAGGGATTCCTCCTATTTTGTTATTTTACTGATATATGTACATATGTATATTGTATACAAATACACATGCACACACAACGTTGTTGTTGGCACTCCGTCGCTTACGAGGTCGAGGGTTCCAGTTGATCC
>NC_069002.1:13204703-13212203 GCF_001194135.2 Octopus bimaculoides | reverse complement strand
CATTCCACAATACTTATATTACTCATATTCCGATTCCATCTTCTCACCTGTTAATCTAACAAGGTGGGGAGACACCAGAGGAATGGTTTGATATGGCAATACAAAAATCCCCAAAGGATAGAATATTCTGCAAAATTCCAGAAGCGTTTGTGGTTGGTGCCATCACATGAAAAATGGTAAAGCTCCATTTGAGATCTTGTCTTGAAACCCAATAGCAACCATTTTTCTCTATTTTCTGATAATGACCTTGAACAAGAAATTTATGTTGTACGTCAAACTTATTATGATTTACTGCTTCGTAAATATACAGTTGTTGTTGTTGTTTGTTGTTTGTTGCTGCTGTTGTTGTGTTGATTAATTTCTTGGTATAAATTATATTTTTACCACCCTACAGCGCTTAGTTAATTACTCATACACATGCACATACGTAGACATATATATGGACACACACACACGTGTGTGTGTGTGTGTGTAAGTGTGTGTGTGTGTGTCTGTGTGTGTGAAAGTGTGTGTGTGTGCACGCCTTCATCATCATCATCATTATTTAACGTCTGCTTTCCATGCTGGCATGGGTTAGATGGCTTGACTGGAACTGGTAAACCAGAGAGCTGCACCAGGTTCCAATCTAAATTTGGATTGGTTTCTACAGCTCAATGCCCTTCCTTACACCAATCACTACAAGAGTGTAGTGAGTGCCTTTTACTTGTCACTAGCACAGGGGTACTTTTACCGGGGTGCTTTTACACAGAAGCTGTAATGTGTCACTGACGCCGGCCCACAACTACAATTTTACTTGACTTGACATGTCTTCTCAAGCACAGCAAATCACCAAAGGTCTCAGTCACTTGTTATCACCTCCATGAGACCCCATATTCAAAGATCATACTTCACCACCTCATCCCATGTCTTCCAGGGTCTACTTCCTCCACAGGTTCCCTCCACAGTTAGAGATTGACACTTCTTTATGCAGCTCTCCTCATCCATATGCATCACATGACCATACCAGTGCAGACACACCACATCTGATGCCTCTTATGCCCATTTCTTTCTCTCAAGACACTAACACTCAGTCGTCTACACACACCAACATTGCACATCCAGTGGAACACACTAGATTCATTTCTTTCAAGCCTACGCATGTCCTTGGCAGTCACAGCCCATGTTTCACTGCCATATAGCATAGCTATTCACACACAGGCATCATATAATCTGCCTTTCACTCTGAGGGAGAGACCCTTTGTTGTCAACAAAAATAGAAACTTTCTGAATTTTGCCCAGCCTATTCTTATTCCAGGAGCTGAGCTCTGGAGCATCCACCTCCACTGATGACTTGGTCATCTAGATAATGGAAAGCTATCAACTACTTCTAGGTACATTATTTACATTTGACAGATATTTGTCCTCATCTTGTTTGTTGTTAACACAACGTTTCGGCTGATATACCCTTCAGCCTTCATCAGGTGTCTTGGGGAAATTTTGAACCTGGGTTCTCATTCCTAAGGTACTTTTCAATGTTGTTGTTATTATTATTATTATTATTATTATTATTCAGATCACTGCCTGGAATCGAACTCGGAATCTTGGGGTTAGTAGCCCGCACTCTTAACCACTACGCTATATGCCCATGGGCATAATAATAACATCGGAAAATACCTTAGGAATGAGAACCCAGGTTCGAAATTTCTCTAAGACACCTGATGAAGGCTGGAGGGTATGTCAACCGAAATGTGTTTACAACAAACAAGATGAGGACAAATATCTGTCAATTGTAAATAATGTAAATAATGTACATAATTCCTCATCTCTTAAATATAGAACTGTACTTCTAGGTATCCTTGCCTGACATTTGATGGAGTCTATTTTCTGTATATTTCTAATGTTAACTGCACCTGTGTAGACTATTTTCCCTGTTAACCTTCCTTTGATATTGCTGCACCTCTTATGTGCCCATAGTTTGCACCAGGTACACCTTATGGAGTATACCTTTTCTACATATTGAGCAGGGCAATCTACCTGGAGGAACTTGTGATTTGTGATATCATAATATCACAGTATTGACCAGACTATCAGATGTTGTTATACATCGCTGGCCACAATGCACTTTGCATTGTTTTATCCTTCAAGTGATGTCACTCCACTGGTTAGGCAAGTAGTCCAACATTACTCCTGATCAGAAGGCTATTCCATTGCAGGGAGGGTGACCTATTATCAGCTGAGTAGACTGGAGCAACATGGAATGAAGTATTTTGTTCAAGAACACAGGAATCAAACACTTGACCTACCAATTGTGAAAACAACACCCCCAGCCACTCAGCCATGCACCTTTACACACAAATATACACACACACACACATTAAAATACCCTGGTGATATTGTTGAAATTCCAATGAAGGAGCCTTGGATCTAGGTTAAAAACTGGCTCTTTCTCTATTGGCAAGAAATCTGGAAGTAAACTGAATAATGACATACATACATACACACACACACACACATATCAGAAGGCTATTCCATTGCAGTGGGGTGACACTAACTATCAGATCTTCAATCTGAATGCATCCCTCAAAATACTGCCTGGATTTACCTGGAATTGTACTTAAGGGGCTATACCTTCACAGAACTACGGATTAACCTCCATAACCTCTGGAACAAGATGAACTGTGAACTAGATAGATATGTGTCGTTAATCAAATACTCAGTGAACAGTGTGAAAGTGAACATGCTTTACGGGTAAGCTACCAGATGAATACCATATGATTTATTATCTCATATATATACAGTAAGTAGTGTCTCAAGTTTTAGGACTCAGGGTTAGTTACCTGGTTTCCATGGCTTATAAGTCATCAAGACCACAGTATTCCTTCAAATTGAGACATTATCTATCATTGCATGGTCACTCATTTACAGCTGAGTGGACTGACACAACATAAAATGAAGTGTTTTGCTCAAGAACACAAATGCATTGCCCAGTCGAGGAATTAAAACCATCACCTTACAATTTATGAATGCGACACCCTAACCACTAAGCCACATGCCTCCACACATACACAATCACACACATATGTACAGAGAGAGAATGTTCATAATCTGTTATTACTACTGTAATATATATTGTCGGGACTACTGCCATTCTGGAGCAATCTCAAAGATTTGTTTTAGTTCATCAGCTTTTAATTCAGTCAGTTTCTTAGTTTATCCATTTCTGTTTATCAAGCTGCCATTCTACAGGACTGATAGAGACACAGCATTAACAATTAACCTGGGTTTAGACAGGTGTAAACATAAACTCAGACAGGTACCAACACACGCACACACACACAGATTGTCCAATAAGTTTTTATAAGTCAAATATATTCACTGTTATATTAAATAACACAGCAGGTATATTATTTAAAGAATATAATAATTTCATCTCAATGACCACTTCATGTTACTAAATGGTTTTGTGTTAAAGAACTTTCCAGGTGTTGAAAGATAAATTAACTGTCATGGCTGAATAAAAGAAATTAGCTTGAGCCTATTTTTACTGGTTGTCTGAAACACGTTTTTGTTTCAGTCAGCTCAGTGTTATGGCAGAAGACACTTACCTGATGTTCCATGCAGTCGTTCTGAACCAGAAATCACGTAGTCGAGTGAGAGAGGTGGGGTTTGAGTAAATATGATTGGCCCCCTGGTGTAGTTAGTCTTTAAGTTAGTAATAGTTTCGTCAGTGGATGTTGCAAAAAATTCATGATGGTCAGCCTAACTGTCAAAACAACAACTAATACAGAATTTTGTTTAACTTAACGCATGATAGCATCTCCGTATGTCTGTCTGTCTACCCAGCTTCGTACGCAACTTTCCTCAACTGACTATTTACCCAATGCAAATTATATGCAAATTATATGCAGCTCGGAATTTTGTCAGTGAACAGGTCGCGGTCTCAAAGCGACTAAAATATTTTGACAAATTAAATTTAAATATTGAAGTGTTATTTTAAATGGCTTATAAACACCTTCCACGCTGAAATTATATTTTGTTTTCTCATCAATAAACGGAAAGTGCTAAAAATTTCACTGAAGTTATTTGCTTATTTATATTAAGTGACCAAGGAATCGTGTATTTGTCAGTTCAACGAAAAATTTTTGTTCAGTATTGAAAGACGTTAAAGGGAAATAACTTGTAATCTAGTTATGTCCCTTGAATTACAGCCACGTGGTTTTTTAGGATGCATTGATTTAATAAGTGATTTTGTACTGCTCAATCCAGTCATCGAACCTACGGCTTTATGATCAAGAGCCCTGCACCCTAACCACACGACCATGCACCTTCACAAACACACACGCCTATGTGAATACATAATACATCAGTTTATGTGTTGGCACTCTTTCGCTTACGACGTCGAGGGTTCCAGTTGATCCGATCAACGGAACAGCCTGCTCGTGAAATTAACGTGCATGTGGCTGAGCACTCCACAGACACGTGTACCCTTAACGTAGTTCTCGGGGATATTCAGCGTGACACAGAGTGTGACAAGGCTGACCCTTTGAATTACAGGCACAACAGAAACAGGAAGAAAGAATGAGAGAAAGTTGTGGTGGAAGAGTACAGCAGAGTTCGCTACCATCCCCTGCCGGAACCTCGTGAAACTTCAGGTGTTTTCGCTCAATAAACACTCACAATTCCCAGTCTGGGAATCGAAAACGCGATCCTATGACCGCAAGTCCGCTGCTCTAACCACTGGGCCATTGCGCCTCCACGTGATACATAGACAGCTATTTTAATCAAATGCTGCCTGAATTGCATATACTGAATATATATGTTTGGTTTTTGCTTCATGTCAAATTTTGCTTTTCTTGCTATCAAAGGTTGAGCCAGGTCATGAGGAAGACTTTTACAGCCAGATGCTTGTTTTACCAATCTGAATCTGTTTCTCCAAGTAATTCTTTTTTTATTCCAACAAATTTTTAAAAAGTGCAGAGCAATTTGGTGGTAATGTTAATCAAGAATGCAGAAGTCTTATCCCTGTTTAGCTAAGGCAGTGACAAGCAAAGCAGTAGAATATCACATAAATAGCACCCGAGCTGATGTCATGTATAATGCACCCTGTACACTCTGTAAAGTGGTTGGCATTAGGAAGGGCATCCAGTTATAGAAACCATGCAAAAACTGACATGGAGTTAGGTGTTGCCCTCCAGCTTGCTGGCTCCTGTCAAGACGTCTAATCCATGCCAACAAAGAGAATGGACGTTATATGATGTTGATGATAACGATGCACACATAAGAGGCTTCCTGCAGTTTGCATCAACCATATTTACTAACAGGCGCAGGAGTGGCTGTGTGGTAAGTAGATTGCTTACCAACCACATGGCTCTGGATTCAGTCCCACTGCGTGGCACCTTGGGCAAGTGTCTTCTACTATAGCCTCGGGCCGACCAAAGCCTTGTGAGTGGATTTGGCAGACGGAAACTGAAAGAAGCCCGTCGTATATATATATATATGTGTATATATGTGTGTTTGTGTGTCTGTGTTTGTCCCTACAACATCGCTTGACAACCGATGCTGGTGTGTTTACGTCCCCGTAACTTAGCAGTTCGGCAAAAGAGACCGATAGAATAAGTACTAGGCTTATAAAGAATAAGTCCTGGGGTCGATGTGCTCGACTAAAGGCGGTGCTCCAGCATGGCCGCAGTCAAATGACTGAAACAAGTAAAAGAGTAAAAGATTGTTTGAGTCAGGGCTATAAAAGACAACACTTGCTCATGAAACCACAGGGTTGAAAGTGAATATCTTAAATCACACATTCAGGCCTTCACTTCGCGTGTGTGTGTGAGGAAGTTAGATTACATTAAAGAACATTCTAAGTTCATTTCATGGCTACAACAGAAAAAATTAAAATGTAGCATTCAAATATTCACCGGAATTGTTGTTGTAGGTTCAAATCTTCATCAGAACAAACAGAAATAACCAAATACTCCACAATGACCGAAAAAAAAAATTTATTATTCCAAAATGTAATAAAAATAAAAAAATGTTACTAAGTTTTTCTTTTATTTTTCATTTTTTGTTAAATTATTTATTTCTTACAACAACTGTTGGAATTTGTGCATCTTCTAAAGTCTAGAACATCATGAGAGGCAGAGATGGTGAGGAGGAGGAGGAGGAGGTTGTAGGATGTGTGAATAATTAATATACTATGTAATTAGGTAATTAAGTCTGATATGTTTTGTTAAATCTAACATGCTTTGATGTTTCAACATATTTGAAGACTGGAAGGTTAACTTGAGAGAGAGAAAGGGGGAGAGAGAAAGAGAGAGGGAGAGAATAACATGACATTGGCACTACAGGCCAGAAATTGTTTGGTTGTGGTGATGGTGGAAGAGTAACATGGGTGATTTCATAGACATGTACTTTTTACATTTTGAGATCAATAATTGGGAAAAAAAACTATGAATTCTACAGGGTATTTTCTTATAAATTACACATTTTATATACAAATACATCATCACATATATCTAATTTTCCACACTGGATGGGTGGATGGACCAATTTTAACAAATTCTTTCCATTGGCTGCAGTCCTTCATTTCTTTTTTGTAAGATGCAACATTCTGACACCAGTCTTCACATGTTTTTTGGTATTCTTCCAGTTCTTTCTGCTTTCGCCCAACTCTCATTCTTCAAGTGTACCGTATATCCACACCATCACAGTTCTCTCCCTTGCACACCATAGCGACGACGTCTTGCTGTTCAGCCACCCCTCTCGTTCTCATCACACACTTGTTGCACTACCATTCATTCATGCATACTGATATCAGAGATCCAGTGAAGCATGCTCACTTCATTTCTTTTCACACTTTGCATATCCACTTTTCAGTATTCGTGTCTCAATGCCTTGCAATATCACACTCCATGCAAATGCAATACTCAGTTCTGATGATAAAAGCCTTTTGTCATGAAGAAGTAACAAGCTCCCTGCAATTTTTCCAACCTTGTCCTTAGTAAAGAAAACAAGAACTCTACAAACGAAAGTGCAGTCAACTTGTGTAGGAGAGAAGCAATTCCAAACACAAGGGACTCTTTAGTCCTGCTGCAGACAATTTAGGACTCGTGCCTTTTTTTTTCCTATATTAGGCACAAAGCCTGATATTTTAGGGGTAGGATTAGTCAATTACATTGACCCCAGTACTTGACTAGTACTTAGTCTATCGACCCCAAAAGGATGAAAGGCAAACTTCACCTCAGCATAAAGCCAGAAGAAATGTTGCTAAGCATTTTGTCTTGTATGCTCACAAGTCTACCAGGTGCAGGAGTGGCTGTGTGGTAAGTAGCTTGCTTACAAACCACATGCTTCCGGGTTCAGTCCCACTGCATGGTACCTTGGGCAAGTGTCTTCTGCTATAGCCTCAGGCCGACCAAAGCCTTGTGAGTGGATTTGGTAGACGGAAACTGAAAGCCCGTCATATATATGTATATATATATATATATATATATGTGTGTGTGTGTATGTGTTTGCCCCCCCCCC
>NC_069002.1:13198197-13204647 GCF_001194135.2 Octopus bimaculoides | reverse complement strand
AACATCGCTTGACAACCGATGGTGTGTTTACGTCCCCGTAACTTAGCAGTTCGGCAAAAGAGACAGATAGAATAAGTACTAGGCTTCCAAAGAATAAGTCCTGGGGTTGATTTGCTCGACTAAAGGTGGTGCTCCAGCATGGCTACGGTCAAATGACTGAAACAAGTAAAAGAGTAAAGATTGATGCCTTAAAAAAAAAAAATGGAATTTCTGACCATGCGTTTTCAGTTGTTCAATCAACTGAATTACCAGGTTCATTGAATTAACATATACATGGTTGAGTATTTCACAGATATGTGTACCCTTAATGTAATTCTCTAGCAGAACCAATGCAACATAGCTGGACTTATGAATCTTTTTGACAAACTTCTACGTAGTGTCTGCCCAGTTTCACTCACAAGGTATGGGCTGACCTGAAGTCTACAGAAAATAAATAACACTTGCCTAAGATTGAACACAAGACCTTGTGATTGCAAAGTGAACTGCTTAACCATGTAGCTATATTACACTTACAACATCTATCATCTACTTGTTTTAGTCAGTGGACTGTAGCCATGCTGGGGCACTGCCTTGAAGAATTTTTTATGAAATAAATTGACACCAGTACTTATTGGTCTCTTACATTGAACTGCTAAGTTAAACAGGATGTAAACACACCAATACCGGTTGTCAAGCAGTAGTAGGGGACAAACAGATATAAAGACACACATACACACAGATATATACATAACAGGCTTCTTTCAGTTTCTGTCTACCGAATCCCCTCACAAGGGTTTGGTTGGCCTGAGGCTGTATTCGGAGACATTTGCCCAAGGTGCCACACAGTGGAACTGAACCTGGAATTATGCCTTGGATAACAGAATCCAAGATAACCTTGAATTAAGAGGTCTCCTAACATGATCCCACATTAGGATTTAGGGAAGCAGTAGGGTAATATCCTAGTTCTGTCTAGAACTGGTTGAAGAAAGACTTTCTTTAATGCTGTTGGATATGCAACTTGTGTATGTCCATGTCCAAGTCTCCATAAGAGCACATCCCTAATGAGTGAAAAATCTCAAAAGATGCCCATAAGGGTCATATGGGATAAACAACAACAACGAATCATACAAACACTAGGGCCCCATGAGGGGACATTTTAGTCTAAATGTTAAACAACTCAATTCCTGCCGTGAGCATGTGGGGGTGGGGGACAGGTGTAGGGAGATGGGTTATAACAGGTTGGCTTGTTTCTTATAATACAAGGGTGGGGGTAGTTTATAAGTGATTCCTTAACCTGCTTGAAATAGCAACCAAATCTCAACCTTCAGTCTTAAATTTTTTAAATTTTGGCAATGTAGGTTGGGACTCACTACACCTGTGGAAAGACAGGATGGTCACAAGTGGAACACCTTTTAATGTTTGCTCAATCAGAGCTAACCTGGGGGACCTAAAACAACAACCTTTATTGTGTCACAATGGCACATTGTGACACAAGACATTGTTAGTACATGAAAGTACAACTGTCAGAGATCAGATGGAAAAGTAATTAATTTGAAAAGGGGGAGGGGAGAACAGTGTCTATCCCTGATTGGTGAGGTCAATGTGGTTGAATGGAGGGAGTTCATTGGGGGATGGGATGACTAGGAGGGAGGAGTTTAGTTTGCAGGGAGAGGGGAAAGTTTATTAAAAGGGAGTGAGGTAGAGGTGATAAACAGTCTTGTTTGGTCGGAAATTTAAGAAAATGCCAGAGGGTTTTAAAAAAAAAACGTCAGCAGGTCCCAACCAGAAATATCAAATATTATATTGGTACTTCCATGCCCACCCCAAACTAAACGAAAAAAAAAAAATGTACAAACTGTCTCGAACACACCTCTACCTCCACAAACACACTAAAAAGGATCTTAAATCACATATAAAAGTTAATTCTTTGCCTGTCTTGTGTATCCTATGTGATACACAAGACATATTTCCTTGGCCTGCATGAATCATATCTGATAAACATTCCCAATTTTTTTTAATCACCAGAACAACTTGGGATTTATGAAAGAAAAGCTTTATGTTACTCAGGACATATGAAACAAGATGAACTAAAAGTTTGGAGATAAGTTCAGGTGTTTAAGACAAACTTATGAATACATTTTGGACAGCCAAAGGGTTAAAGAATTTAATCATTTTAAAAAAACAAAATCTTTTCAATATTTCCAATAACCAAGTTATTTTACTAATGATGAAATCTCTTAAATTAACACCTTCCATTCAATTTTTGTTTTATAATCCTCAAATGATTTGAGATATAGAAGTAAGTTTGTCATCTCTTTAAAATGAAGTAGAAAAAATATTTAAACCTTTAGTCACCATTGATGTTCATCATTATTATTATTAGTAGTAGTAGTAGTATTAATATTAGTATTAGTGGTATCAATCATCATTCATTATTGTGAAAAATTTTGAAGATCTGAAAAATGTGTATGCCAAAAGATAAGACACTAACTGAAATTATTTTTAGGTATGAGGTGTGAGGGGTCAGTACTGTGGTGCATAGGAAGAGAGAGAGAGAGTGTGTGTGTGTGTGTGTGCGTGCGCGCAGTATGGGAGCAGAGTAATGAATTGAAGGGGTTCAAACTAAAGGCATGGAAAAAAAAAAAAAAAAACAGATGGCATGTATATAAATCTATATATATAACTAATTATATAAATTCCAGTTTCTGGAATAAACAATGGTTGTAACAAATTTATTCATTTTCTTTCCCTTTTTTTGTTTTCGTTTTTGTAAAGTTTTGTACAATTAACCTTAACATTTGTTTAGTTTTTGACAGGGAAAGAAGAGACAGCCTCTTTTGACAGAGACTTGGGAAATGTTTGTATTTACAAATATACTGGCAAGTAATATTCACATTCTCTCTCTTTCACATACACACATACACACCCTCACACACATACAAACCCTCACACACATATACACTGTCACACACAAACAAACACACATGAGTTTTGTTTGAAAAAAAAAAAGATAAAAAACAGATTTTTTTTTTGTTTACTTTTAATTATTTTCCTAATAGAAAAAAAAATTAGAAAACCGGGCAAAAATTGTCAATAAATCCTTTCATAGAAAAGGAGGTATGCTTGTGCTTTCTCCACAAGTGATTCTGGCACCTCTCGAACAAGGGTATCACTAATGTGGTACCATTTCCCAGTTGGTACCAAACTCTCGGGATCGACCTCTTCTTCTTCGGTCTCAGCAGAGATGTTGCTGTCACCTTTCAACAGTGACTCTCTGTACTGCATAATGTATTCCTTAGGATTCAACCTCTTCTGGGCCACAAAGTTATTTGCTTTGTTCAGGTTGTTCTTACAGACTTTAATGTAGGCAGTGTAATGACCTCCTGATAACCGGCCACTGTGTTCGACAATGCCATACAGAGAGTACAGCACTTTCTTCTGACCTGCCTTCACATACTGGAAATAAATAAAATAATAAAATTCTATTAAAGAATTACTTACAAAATATTTACTGAATATTAATTTCTTAAAATAAAATTAGGTACAAACATGGCAGTATGGTGAAGTTTGCTTCCTAACTACAAGGCTCTAGGTTCAGTCCTATTGCATGACACACTGGGGAAGCATCTTCTACTATAGCCCTGGGCTGATCAAAGCCTTGTGAGCGGCTTTAACAGACAGAAACTGAAAGAAGCCTATTGTGTATGTAACTTATATAGTACCTGTATAAACAGGGCTAATTTAGCTGCTGTAGATTGACAAAAATGATGAAGAACCTTATTCAATTTTTGTAGCTTATTGGATCCCCATCAGAGGTGTCTACATCAATTTGACCAATCCTAGAGAAACAAGTAGCCAATCTGTTTATATACTCGACAATTACAGTAGCTACAGGAAACTGGAATTACTAATTTATATACCGTCACTTTATTTAATATCAGGGGCCTGTCAATGTGCATCGCACTCCACATAGTATGAAGGTATCATATAGTATAACAAAACCTATATAGTAGATATATAAACAGGGCTAATTTTGCTATTTCTTTATAGATAAAGAATGATGAACAATTTTAATCGATTTTCATATATTATTGGACTCTCACCAGTAGTGCCAACATCAATTTGACTAATTGCAGAGAAACAAGCAGCTGATCTGTTTATATACTCGACATCTACAATAGCCACAGAAGTCTGAAGCTGTCAACATTTAATGTCTGTTTTACATGCTGGCATGGGTCGGATGATTTTAAAAGAATCTGGTGAGCTGCAGAGCTGTATTGTGCTCCAATGTCAGTTTTGGCATGATTTCTTCAACTGGCCACATTTCCTAACACCATGTGTGTGTGTGTGCCTGCATGTATTTTTGTGTCACCTTCTCTTGACATTGCATGATTGTTGTAAATGAATGTCATTCATTTCCACTATTCTGGGAAAATGTATCTGGCCATAGGGTAATATTACTTTATTCAGAAGCAGACAAAGGTTGGCAACAGGAAAGGCATCTGGCTGTAGAAAATATGCCTCAATAAAACTGTCCCACCATGCTAACATGGAAAAATGGACACACTAAATGATGGTGATGATGATGATGAAATGAGTGAAATAAAACTAAATTTGAAAAATATTAAAATTTCTGGAATTAGAAAATAATTGAAGTAATATTCAATTTTTTTTATAAATAATTTAAATCGAGTTAAATTTTTATGTATCAAAATTTAATTTAAAAGTATTTAAATAAAAATTTTAAAACCATTTAAAAAATATTTAAATAATTTTTAAATTTGAGAGAGAGTTAGTTTGTGAGTGTGAGTGTGAGTGAGTGAGTATGAAGTAAGTGGTAGAATGTAAACCCATGTTTAAACTGAGGAATGAGCCACTGCGGTTTACCTGACTCAATGAACTGCAGAATGGTGCAATATCCAGGAGAAATGGGAACTCTACATGACGGTTAACCTTGCGGGTACTGAAACCAATCTGGAAAACAAGACAAATACAGAACATTATCAACAATACAGAACATTATCAACAATACAGAACATTATCAACAATACAGAACATTATCAACAATACAGAACATTATCAACAATACAGAACATTGTCAACATCTTAAATAACAGATCGGTCAGGAACAGCAACAACAATAATTACAACATTTATTTTAGAACCAGTGGGTAGCCATGGTGAAAGTTAATTACTTATGTCAAACTGTATTGAAATGGATTAACTGAATAAAATATGCAAATTACTCTTAATCATTTAATAGTTGGCACTCCATCGGTTACGACGTCGAGGGTTCCAGTTGATCCGATCAACGGAACAGCCTGCTCGTGAAATTAATGTGCAAGTGGCTGAGCACTCCACAGACACGTGTACCCTTAACGTAGTTCTCGGGGATATTCAGCGTGACACAGTGTGACAAGGCTGACCCTTTGAATTACAGGCACAACAGAAACAGGAAGTAAGAGTGAGAGAAAGTTGTGGTGAAAGAGTACAGCAGGGTTCGCCACCATCCCCTGCCGGAGCCTCATGGAGCTTTAGGCGTTTTCGCTGAATAAACACTCACAACGCCTGGTCTGGGAATCGAAACCGCGATCCTACGACCGCGAGTTTGCTGCCCTAACCACTGGGCCATGCACCTTCACCAGCAAGATGAAATACACACACACACACAGTGAAGGAGAGGAATGTAAGATTGAATGGAGTGAAGACCAAAGCTGTGATGACAGTGCCACTGGGGCAGGAGGCATGACAAGACATGATTACCTGTTCAAATCTCTTCAGGTGAAGTGTCAGAATGGCTGGTGGTCTAAATATAAGGAACTGCTTACTGGCATTTGTATAAATAGCTTCCTTTTCTGGAGAGAGAGAGAGATAAATAAATGGTGAATGAAAGAGAGACAGATAGAGACAGTTGTTCTTACACAAAACTAAAAAATGGAAGTTGCTGGGAGGTGGATGTCGAAAAAAATGTTTTGTGTTGACGGCTGGTTTTGTTCTCTTCTGAAGGAAACAGATCTTTCATTTTGTGGTTTGTGATTTTTATGGAATGTTAATGAGTCTTCACTGGAACATAGAATATGGTTTTGACCACTGGAAAGGTTTTAAAAAGCCATTAATATTGCTTCACTGAGTAGATGGAAGCCAAAATATCTTTTATTAAATAGAAAACTTCTGGATAGGTCTCCTTGTTTAAGTTGGTGAATGCTGCCATTGGCCATATCCAGCCTTAACGTTCTACCTGTTTAATGTTCAAACCAACCAGATCTGGCCTCTTACACTTACCCTACAATGCCATTCTAAAAATAAACCGTCACATTGTTGCAATATGAAAGGTGTGAGATTAATGCATGATTAATTCAAAACAATGTGAATAAACAAACATTAGGTGCAAATATGCAGTTTATTCACCACACCCTGTATGTATGCATGTGTGTATGTGTATATTATATATATATATATATATATATATAT
>NC_069002.1:13193657-13198099 GCF_001194135.2 Octopus bimaculoides | reverse complement strand
ATATATAAAGATATATATATATATATAATAAGGATAGGGATTCAAAGAATTGCTATATACATTCTGATGTGTAGTCTGTTCATTATGTCACAGCACAATTATATTTATCAATGTGTGTGCACGTATTTATAGGTGTTGAAGGATGTAGTGTCACTTATGTAACTAACATAGTTTATGAAACAGCAATCAACAAATGGAATAACCATCAATTCTCTCACTTCTGTTTTTATGCACACACACACACTCACACACAGTCAATACTAAACTATGATAAAATCCCCAAGAAACAATAGGACACACAAAAGAAACAGAAATACCAACTTACTGTTACTTGAAGAATGTTTCTCTTTC
The DNA here is from genome assembly GCF_001194135.2 of Octopus bimaculoides. Taxonomy (NCBI): domain Eukaryota; kingdom Metazoa; phylum Mollusca; class Cephalopoda; order Octopoda; family Octopodidae; genus Octopus; species Octopus bimaculoides. The sequence continues at coordinate 13,197,748 of NC_069002.1, read as the reverse complement.
CTCTGGCTACAGTTTTTACACCGTACTTTGTTATTGCCCGTTAGAAGTTCTGCCGATGTGAACTGGTGTAAAGACGACAAGATGGAGCACTTGCGGGTTGTTAAACGAGATCGAGGTGTTAGAGTAGACATAGACTTGGCTTGCGCCTGGCGTTTGATTGAGCTCATGTTGACATATTCTTTGTCATCAATATCGTCGAGGTCACCTTCTTCTGGATGGGCGAGTGGAGGGCCCTGGCTACAGTTTGATAACATCTGAGCAACACACATCGACGATTTTGTCGCCACAGAACTAAGAGTATGGCCTAAACCATGCGAGTTGTTCTCCCCTTCGCACTGTATTTCTTCATGAATGGATACCATTTTGGCTGGCGCCTCCGGTAACGTTTCAGTACTGAAGCATTTGGACACTGATTCCGAAGCTTCAATAGCTCCTTTCTCCAACTCATCGGAGAAAGATGGCTTGATGGAACTATCTGTATTATTTGCTATTTCCATAGAAGAGAAAGTGTCAAATGAAGCCATTTTGTTGCTATCCTCTTCCATGTCATTCAAACTAGAATCTTTGTCCAGGCTACCCCGAGATATTACATTTCCATTCAATTCTAAAGAGGCCAACCTATTTGTTTCATAACTAATTTTGTTCTCTATATTTTCTGTTTCTGTACAATATGTAGCATTTTGGTCTATAGTTTCTAGTGGATGTTGCAAAGAATCCACAGAAGAATTTTCTACATGGTTTGTACTATTAGATTCTTTTAAGGTAGATTCTTCATCCTTCTCTGAATCTTTCTTTAAAGAGCTAGAACTTTCATTTAATTTACTCTTTGATATACTTCGGTTCTCCTTATTTTGAAGACGGTTGCCTTCATTGTCTATATTATCTTCAATATCTGCATCTTTCAAAAAATTAAGAGGGAAAAGAAGAAAATGAAAAAAATAAAGTTAGAATCTTACTAAACACACACATACACTCACACCATCTTAAAATTACACCAAATGCATGCACATACATATACACACACCCAGTCTTAAAATTACACCAAATGCATGCACACACATATACACACAATCAGTCTTAAAATTACACCAAAACCACACACACACAGACATGCAAATGAAAAATTACATCAAATGTATAAACTGACAGTGAAAATGAAACAATTCAAATATTTAATTAAAAATAGCATTTAACAATTAATATTGAATAAATATTTTGGGTGGCAAAGTAATTTAATAATAAAATTCTTCAATATTTTAGTTTTCTTTATTCCTTCACTAATATGGATTGGAGTGGAGGCACGTGGCTTATTGGTTAGGATGTCAGCACCATGATCATAAGATTGTGGTTTCGATTCTTAGAACAGGCGACGCATTGTGTTCTTGAGCAAAACACTTCATTACACGTTGTTCCAGTCCACTCAGCTGGCAAAAATGAGTAACGCTGTGATGGACTGGCGTCCCGTCCAGCTGGGGAACACATACGCCATTGAAACCGAGAAACCGCGCCCATGAGCTTGGCTAGGCTTTAAAAGGGCGCATTTATTTTTTTTTAATATGGGTTGGACATTTGTACAAAATGAACAATTGGTAGTAACCATACTACAACATGTGAATGTTGTAGTATGGTTACCATGTTGAGTCAATAAAGTTGCATGTACATGGTTGTTTGCTAGAAATATCTATAACAGGGAGAAATAATAATGTAAAGTACTCTACTCTGATGAGATCATAATAAGACAGAAATATGTTCAAAGTTTTCTTTTGCAACATAATACAAAATATTATTCATTGAAGATTAAGCATCAGAAATAGCGTTCAAGCATAAAACATTATCTTAAAAAAAGTCACATCCAACACATGCCAGCTTAGAAAAGTGAATGTCAATAGATGATGATTAAAATTGCACCCTTTACTCACCCACTAACTTCATAATTATTACCAATTAATATTATTTTCTTCAAAAGTTTAATTACACATTTCATTTTTGGTGCCCAAAATTCATGATGTCAACTCACGTTGTACCAAATTTTATTGTATCTTGGCAGAGTCATTATACCAATAAATAAACACACACTGTTTGCATTTCACTTCATTATTCATCAATTGGTTAACTATTTAATCGATTGATTAATCATTCAGTTAATCAATCAGTTATGTTTGTCAGCCTGGAGCAATGAGGGCATGTGATTGATGAGGGTGCAAACAGTGACAAAAGGACTTTAACAAAAAATAACTGATTGATCAAGTGGATGATTAATCAAACATTGATGATTAATTCATTGGCTAAATAGTTAACCAATCAACAAATAAGTAATAAAAGAAGTGAGATAGAGCCAGTGCATGTGTTCATTACTGGCATAATGACCGTCCCTAAATACTAGCTATGACTGAGTAAACCGCTAATTGAAGCTATTCCAGCGATGCCCATAAAGTCTGTCTTCCAGAAATTCTTTTTCTTTTCGCCCTTTCAAAGCCTAGCCAGGCTCATGGGCCCGGTTTCTCGGTTTCTATGGCGTATGTGTTCCCTCCAGCTGGACGGGACGCCAGTCCATCGCAGCGTTACTGAAGAAAGAGGAAGAAAGACTGAGAGAAAGTTGGGGCGAAAGAGTACAACAGGGGTCGCCACCACCCCCTTCAGGAGCCTCGTGGAGCTTAGGTGTTTTCGCTCAATAAACACTCACAATGCCCAGTCTGGGAATCGAAACCGCGATCCTCCGACCGAGAGTCCGCTGCCCTAACCACTGGGCCATTGCGCTTCCACGTCTTCCAGAAATAGTCCACCCAAAACTATAATATCAAATATGTCATTATTATCACCATTTAACATCTATTTTCCATGCTAGCATGGACTGGATGGTCTGACAGGATCTGGTAAGCCAGAGAGCTGCACTAAGCTCCAATGTCTGTTTTGGCAAGGTTTCTAAGGCCCAATGCCCTTCCTAATGCCAACCACTTTACAGAGCATAGTGAGTGTTTTTTTTATGTAGCACTACTAGCACTTATGGGAGGCGCAATGGCCCAGTGGTTAGAGAAGCGGACTCACAGTCATAGGATCGTGGTTTCGATTCCCAGACTGGGCGTTGTGAGTGTTTATTGAGCGAAAACACCTAAAGCTCCACGAGGCTCCGGCAGGGGATGGTGGCGAACCCTGCTGTACTTTTCCACCACAACTTTCTCTCATTCTTACTTCATGTTTCTGTTGTGCCTGTAATTCAAAGGGTCAGCCTTGTCACACTGTGTCACGTTGAATATCCCAGAGAACTACGTTAAGGGTACACGTGTCTGTGGAGTGCTCAGCCACTTGCACGTTAATTTCACAAGCAGGCTGTTCCGTTGATCAGATCAACTGGAACCCTCGATGTCATAAGCGACGGAGTGCCAACAGCACTTATGAGGTAACCAACAAACTTACAAAACAAGAACAGGAAAAAGGAAAATAGAAGAAGCCTCCTTGACTTAATGGATGGAGAAAAGTATTCGAGAGGGAGGGAGGTGGTTTTATACCAGATGTTGAGAGACTGAAGTATGATAGGGTGGAAACAGCACAAGTGTCTTGCTAAATAGTAAAGTGTCATTTAAGTGAAATTTAGCTGCTAATTCTAGCAGGTCAATGTACAAACCAACGAACCAATGAATGGAACACTATGACTTACCAGAAGTATCTTCTTTACAATTACTCCTCGTCTCTTCTGCTTTCTCTTGGGATTCTTTCTCATTCTCAACTTCCTCCTCATCTTCTTCCTCATCTTCTCCATTCTCTTCCTCTTCGTTATTGGCCTTCTCTTGCTCACATTTGCTCTCATTCTCCTCAGCTTCGGTCTTCTCTTCGACTGACAACTGACTCAATTGGTTCCGAGCTTTATTCATCTTACGCTGATAAAAAGAAAAAAAAAAAAAAGAAGAGAGTGAAAAAATATAAAACAGAGATAGATTTGAAAAAAATCAAAGATTGCAGAAGAGTTGAAGACTTTTTCATCAGAAGATTCATTTCTATAGAATGGACAGTGGGTAGGGGTTTGTGGCTGTGTGGTAAGATTCTTGCTTCCCAACCAAATGGGTCTAGGTTCAGTCCCACTGTGTGGCACCTTG
>NC_069002.1:13190213-13193591 GCF_001194135.2 Octopus bimaculoides | reverse complement strand
TGTGTGTGTGTGTGTGTGTGTGTGTGTGTGTGTGTCTTTGTGCCTGTGTTTGTCCCTCCATCACCACTTGACAGCCAGTGTTGGAGTGTTTACATCTCCATAACTTAACAGTTCAGCAAAAGCGACCAATAGAATAAGTACTAGGCTTTAAAAAACAGTAAGTTCTGGGGTTGATTAGTTCAACTAAAATCCTTCAAAGTGATGCTCCAGCATGGCCGCAGTCAAATGACTGAAACAAGTAAAAGAATAGAACAAAAGAATAACTGGGGATACTGGAGTGGGGGGTAAATGTCTAACTGGGGACATTGAAGAGTTTAAGCATCAATTGGTGAGGGGCATCAAGGAAGGGGGTTAAACGTCTATATCTGGGGACAGTGGGGAGAGATAACAGCTGGGGATATTGGGAGATGAGGTTAAACATTAATAACTGGGGGCGTTGAGAGGGGAAAGGGATAAATGACTACAACTGGAGACACTGAAGGGATTAAGCATCAATAGATGAGGACATCAAGGGATGGGGCTTCAACATCTCTAACAGGGGACATTGGAGTGAGATAACAGCTAGAGCTGGGGGCACAAGGGAAGGGGTTAAACATCTTTAACTGGAGACACTGAGACTACCTGTGTCACATCACACCACATGCCACTACCCACATCACAGACCATTTTATTTCAAGGCTGTCAAAGCACAGTTTTCATCATCAGATCTAATATGGAAGCTACTATGTGGTCATTCAACTTTCTAGAGATAGCAGCCAAATTATCCTCAAATAATACTCTACCACTCAACCATCTTAAACAGACACTTTAAGATAATGCAGTCTAAGGTACACAATGCCTGAAAAACATGGAATGGTTATGGCTGGAATATTTTTTCTAACAGATCTACCCAATCAGGGTGGTCTTGGGCTTAACTGTGACAATGGAACATACACAGTAACTGAAGTTAGAAATAGCAACCAAATCTTCCTCAATTTACATTTTGTTGTCTTATGGAAAAAAATGCCATTGATTAATGTTACCCTCCAAATACCATTTCAAAAATAAATGAGATGGTCACAATTGGAGTGTTCCTGATCATAGTTCTCTCCAAAGAGGGCTAACCTGGGCTGAACAACAACAGATGTCTTGAATTAATAAGAAAATCATTGCATGACCTACTAAAATAATGGCCAAATCATTCAACCTACTAAAATAATGGCCAAATCTCTCTCACATCACATTATTGTCTTCAAAATAAAACACACGCACACTAAATAATGTAGCATTACACAACCCCTATAAGACAGGATGGTCACAGCTGGACTGTCACATCAGTTCTCCTCATTTAGGGCTGACTTGCAAGCTAAACAACAACAGCAAACTTACCTTTTCCTTTTTGGTCTGTCTCTTCAACTTGCGTTCAGCATATTTACTCATAGGCTTGGCAACATTTTCCACTACTGGTGCCGTTTCATAAGAATAACCATTTGCAGAATCCTTCTTCTTAGTTCCAACTGACAGGTTTGGTCGAAGAGGCTAAAAACAGATCAATAAAGCATTGATTAGTTCTTGCAAATTTTCTTGAATTTAACAGAGATATTAGTTCATCTGCTAATTCTGAGAATGTGTTTGTGTGTGTGTGAATGTGTGTGTGTGTGTGTGTGTGTGTGTGTGTGTGTGTGTGTGTGTGTGTGTGTGTGTGTGTGTGTGTGTGTGTGTGTGTGTGTGTGTGTGTGTGAGTGTGTGTGTAAGAGACACACACACACACACAGACAGACTGCTTACCTTTTCTTCAATCACAGGCAGAGAAAGATCCAGAAATGGTTCAAATATCTGAGACATCTAGAAGATAGAAACAAAATGGGGATTCATTAAAACAGGAAAAGAAGAGAAAGTAAAAGATATAAATCTGTGTTTTGTTGGATATCTTCTTGAGTTTACAGTTAAATGTGAAATGAAGTGTTTTGCTAAAAAAAAAAAAAAAACAACATATGATCCAGTTCTGGAACTGAAACCATGATCTTGTGATCATAATCATAACACACTAGTCCAGTGGTTACACTCCTTTTTAATATCCAGACCAGATCCAAAACCTGGATTTTTTTTTAGGGAGCTGCACCAAAAAAGTTATAACACAAGTCAAAGAATTTATTATATTTATAGTGGGAAGACAGTCGGAGATCCACCGGAAGGATGCTTGAGAGCCACATGCACCCCTGGGAACCACAGTTGAAAGCCATTGCCCTAACCACCAAACTACACATCTCCCTACATCATTTTGCAAGACACATAATTTCATTTACTTCAGGACCAAATTTTATTCTTGAAATATTCTCTGGAATGGGTAGACATTTTATTCAGAATTAAGAATCCTCTTTCATTCATCTTTGCAGAATTTAATCCACCATTGTTTAGAAATGCTAGGTTTTGTCGTCACATTACATGAGAGTCTTTGAGGTATATTGTTAGAGTCAAAGGAGTCAGAATACAACAACACAACATTACACACCATGTTTGTTAGAGTCAAAGGAGTCAGAATACAACAACACAACATTACAGACCATGTTAGGGTCAGGGACGAAGAGCAGAAAATTAAGTGGAAAGTGTAGAAAGTTGAAAGACTTACATGTTGGCAGACCCCACATGAGACAGTGCTGATTAGATGGCCTCCAAACAGACGATCAATAAAGGTGTACTTTGCTTGACGGCAATACTCTGCAGAAAACAAGAGGGAAAATAAATGAAGATAATGTGAAAGAATGTCATTTAGGGGCTAGGAAAAAAACAACGGTAGCGTGTGTGAGAGAGAGAGGGGGGAGCAAGAGAGAAATAGAAGAGAGGGAAAGGGAGGAAGGAGGGAAGGAGAAAGAAAGAAAGATTTTACTTAAGTCAGTTAAGTCATCATGAACAACAAAAGTATCCCAGGATTTCAAGATGCCACTTTAAAGGGAGACTGTATTGCCATTTGGTAAGCAAACATCTCAATAGCTATTGTTTAACCCAATTCAGCTCTGATCCAGGAGACCAACATAAAGGCATCCCAGTGATGACCAACCAGTCTTAGTATATTTAGGACAATATAAATGAGGACATCATTATTGTCATCTTTTTTTTTTTTTTTTTGAAGAGGGTAGAATGTGATTTTTAGGAAGATTTAGCAGCTATTTCTAGCAGGCCATGCAACCACGTGAGTCTTTTTGTTGTGGGCCATTTTTTAATCCTCAAAAAACCTACAGTGGGTCATTGTGATTCTCTGAAACATCCAACTAGAAGAACATACAGATATTATAGACAGAGAATCACATGAAGCTACTATATTGGATTTAAAAAAAAGAAGGAATCATAAAAGAAATTAAACGATTTTCTATTTTCTATGTCTAATGAAATCTATTAAAG
>NC_069002.1:13184905-13188479 GCF_001194135.2 Octopus bimaculoides | reverse complement strand
AGTAACATCCACCCCTAGGGGTCAGCCACACTTAAGTGGCAATATACTACACTTTATATATATATATATATATATATAGAAATATATATATATATGTATGTGTGTGTATATGTTTGTATGTCTGTGTTTGTACCCCCAACATCGCTTGACAACTGATGCTGGTGTGTTTACGTCCCCGTAACTTAGCGGTTTGGCTAAAGAGACCGATACAATAAGTACTAGGCTTACAAAGAATAAGTCCTGGGGTCGATTAGCTCGACTAAAAAGGTAGTGCTCCAGCATGGCCACAGTCAAATGACTGAAACAAGTAAAAGAGTAAAAGAGTATACAATCACGTCATCAAAATTTCAAAGCTAGGAGATAATGTATAATTAATTAAAAACAATTTGAATGAAAAATTATTACATTTGGCAGAATAATGTGAATGGTAAAGGGTTAAGTGGAGGTAAGGACTGTGTCGAGGAAGTGATTGTATGGTGACACTAATATGGCAGCCTGAGGAGAAAAAGAGTAACAGGGCACCCCCTAAAACCACATGGCGAAGGACCATTGACAAGGAAAAGAAATGACAAGTGTGGAGAAGCTGGGATGAAACCAGAACAATGGCAGAAAACAGAGCTGGTTGGAGAGATTATGTTGCAGCTTCATGTGCCACATGGCATGGAGAGAACTAAGGATTGTGTCAGTTATAGGTTCAAAACATACCACAGCTTTTGTCGAGTTTATAAGTGATCAGTCAATATATTTAATGTATTATCCATAATGGAACAGCCACAGTGACAAACCAGTCAACCCAACTACCATGGCAGTAAACTCCAATCAGCCCAACAGCCAAGGAAGATAGCCCAATGGCCCAAAGTGGCAGCAATGGACTCACCCAACAGTGGACCAGTCCAACAATCACAACAGTGGACCAACATAACAGTTACAATAGTGGGTTGGTCTCATAGTAAATACAGTTTTATACACCAAATTACACAATTATTAAACATAATCCGGTTTAAAGGGTTAAATTCTGCTGCAGCCCTTTAAATATTGACACTACCATCTTCAAGAAATTCTGAAATCTCCTGGTGAAGCTTAAACTTTTCTTTAATACCAATCTATCTGAAACTGTCATACGCTAATACAAAATATCTCATTTTAAAATAGCCCAAATTAAATTAAAAAGGTTATTATCAGGCATGGCTGTGTGGTGAAGAAGCTTGTTTCCCAACCAAGTGGTTCTGGGTTCAGCCCCACTGTGCAACACTACTATAGTCCTGGGCCACCCAAAACCTTGAGAGTCAAATTAGTAGACAGAAACTGAGAGAAGCCCATTGAAAGAGAGTGAGTGAGTGAGTGTGTGTGTGTGTGTGCGTGCGTGCATGTGTGCATGTCCCCTTGTCTTTACATAAAATAATGGCTGTAAATAAGCATCACTGTCACCCAAGCGATGTTGTTCATTTCCAGGCTTTCATGAAAAACATGTCTGACCCTGGAAAAATATTACCATGCCTGGAAATGGATAGGGATTGGCAACAAGAGCATCCAGTTGCAGAAAATCTGCCTTAAAAATTCCGTTTAACCGAAGCAAGCATGGAAAAGTGAACACTAATGATAAAAATATTTTTTCTAAATCCCACTAAATTTCTTGATTATTTTCACAAGTAACTGAGATATACTGGGAATATACATTACATTAGAAATACAGCCACGAAATGGTTTACTGATGCTCATGGTGGCACAGAGTGTCTCTTACCAAAGGGCGGCGAGCTGACAGAAACGTTAGCACACCGGGCGAAATACTTAGTGGTATTTCGTCTGCCATTATGTTCTGAGTTCAAATTCCGCCGAGGTCAACTTTGCCTTTCATCCTTTCAGGGTTGATAAATTAGTACCAGTTAGGCACTGGGGTCGATGTAATCGACTTAGTCCCTTTGTCTGTCCTTGTTTGTCCCCTCTATGTTTAGCCTCTTGTGTGCAATAAAGAAATAAGAGTGTCTTTTACCAGTTTAATGATAACAGGATTTTAAAAACATCAACCTTTTAGAATTCAGATTCTTGTCAAATGTAAGGCACATTGTTTTGAATTAATCATGCATTATCTGACAGATTTGAAATTTCAATGATATTCCTTAAATCCTTTAATTGTTTCAGTCATTTATCTCCAACCATACTGGAGCACCACCTTGATGAATTTTTTAGTTGAATGTATTGACCCCAGGACTTATCTTTTTAAAGTCTGGTGCTTATTCAATTAATCTCATTTGCTGAACCGCTAGGCTGTGGGGACATAAACACACCAGTACTGGTTGTCAAGCAGTGGTGGGGGACAAACACAGACACAAAGGCACACACATTGGTGAATGTGAGTGTGTGTGTGTGTGTGTTATATACGATGGCTTTCTTTCAGTTTTCATCTACCAAATCCACTCAGAAGGCTTTGGTCAGCCTGAGGCTATAATGGAAGGCACTTGCCCAAGGTGCCATACTTTAGAATGACATTTTAGAGTAGGTGTGAGATGTCAAATCTGGCTGGTTTGAACATAAAACAGGTAGAGTGTTTGGGCTGAATGTGGCCAAAGGGTTAAAATGAGATTTCAACTGAAAGATAGAAAATAGAATCAGAAAGCACAGAACTTACCTCTATTTCTTCAGTTCTCATAACATCTAAAAGAGTATGAAGCAACTCATGGCTGTCTTGTTGTTGGAAGCCTTTGAAACGTGGAGCTCTGTCAGGTGAAAGATAAAGAATTCCTCAGTAAATAAAAAGAAGCAGAAGTCTGGTAGAAGAGGGGAATGTTCTACAAAAATTTGGATTTCCTATCAGTCTTGCATTTTACGTGACACTAACACCTGTAAAGGACAAGCCTGTATGTATGGAATACTGCAATTTTACTTAGCTTGATATCTCAAGTACAGCAAATCACCAACAAAATTAATAAAAATATAAAACGGAAAAAAAAACAACTGACTTACTTTTTACAAATCTGGCCAAAAAGGATGTCGGGATGGATGACAGAATTGTTTGAAGAAGAATTTGACATATCGTGTAAGAATTTAAGGAGCGACCGCGTGAGTGGCCCAGCATCTGTGATGACAATGTCAATAGGAGGCTGAAATAGAAAGAAAGCATCATATGTAGAGGAGAGAGAGATTTGTGAAAAAACCAACAGCCAGCAGAATATGTATATAAAAAAAAAAAACCCTGAAACAACATCGTCAGCTTAAGTAAGCTTCTTTGTTTAGTTTTCCTTTTTTTAAAAAATACATACATCCTATGGGGAGAGGGAATTGTTATAATAGTTTCCTCGCTCACTCGATGGAGAAGGGATCAGGCCGTCACTGAGCGGTGGTTCATCTATATCTATAAAAGAGAGGATGTGTGTGTGTGTGTGTGTGTACGTGAATGTAGTTTATGCACGTCCACAAATTAGCACGCATGTCGCTCCAATTTTAGGAGGACATTGTTCATGACCCTATCTGTGTTTTTGTCAACTTTTTCTCTCAGAGGCACCCGCGTATAGCTGTAAAAAATCGATAAACTTTTACCAATTTTGAAGTTTGTTGACATGGCGATGTCAAATCTGTG
>NC_069002.1:13179231-13183078 GCF_001194135.2 Octopus bimaculoides | reverse complement strand
TATATATATATATATATATATATATATATATATATATAGGGTGCAGGAGTGGTTGCATGGTAAGAAGTTTGTTTTCCAACCACATTGTTCCAGGTTCAGTCCCACTGCATAGCACTTTGGGCAAGTATGTTCTACTATAGCTCCAGGCCAACCAAAACCTTGTGAGTGGATTTCAGAGATGGAAACTGAAAGAAGCCCATCATGTGTGTGTGTGTGTTACTATCACGTTGCCTTGACAATTTCAGGAGAGTTGTAAACAAGTGCCACCGTCATGCAAGCAGAGTCCTTCATTTCCAATCTTCAGTGAAAAAATGAATTGTCATAGAGAAATATTGCCTCACTTGGAAACAGGTGAGGGTTGGTGACAGGAGGGGCATCTGGTTGTAGAAATTCTGCATAAATAAACTCCATTTGATCCATAAGAGCATGGAAAAGCGGATGTTAAAACAGCCACATATATATTTGTTTATTTGGTTTATATCCATTTTGCCATGTCAGTATGGGTTAGATGGATATACTACTGACAGATTGTTGTATAGTTAGATGCTCTTCCTGTCACTAACCCTTACCAATTTTTCAAATAAGGAATTTTTATTTTCACATGTCTATGAAGGTGTGAAGTAAATGGATAACTTGTTGACAGGGAAAAAAACTACTCAGGTAAGTAACTTTAAAATGTAAGCACACACATAGATACATATACATGTTGTTGTTGTTGGCACTCCGTCGCTTACGACGTCAAGGGTTCCAGTTGATCTGATCAACGGAACAGTCTGCTCGTGAAATTAACGTGCAAGTGGCTGAGCACTCCACAGACACGTGTACCCTTAACGTAGTTCTTGGGGATATTCAGCGTGACACAGTGTGACAAGGCTGACCCTTTGAATTACAGGCACAACAGAAACAGGAAGTAAGAGTGAGAGAAAGTTGTGGTGGAAGAGTACAGCAGGGTTCACCACCATCCCCTGCCGGAGCCTCATGGAGCTTTAGGTGTTTTCGCTCAATAAACACTCACAATGCCTGGTCTGGGAATCGAAACCGCGATCCTATGACCGCGAGTCCGCTCCCCTAACCACTGGGCCATTGCACCTCCACACACCTGAAGAAAACTTATGACAATTTTTTTTAGAAGAGTTGATAATGTGATGGTTAAACAGTTGAATACCTGGAAAAAATGAAGTTTTGTGAATGGGAGAGGGGATAACTTTAAAATTTATGTTGATAATTTAGTAGTGTGAGAAGGAAGGCAGTTAAAGAGAAGAGAATCGGTGAGGGGGAGGGAGAGAGGAGAACAAGTGAGAGAGAAGGAGGGAGAGTCACACATACAATTCAAATATGTACCCGCACACCCATTTCATGTCTATCTATCTATCTATGGATGGATAGATAGACAAACAGACAGACATTTGTTGAGCTATTTTTTCTTTCAATCTTTCACTTTGCATTGGGAATGTGTATTCTTTTGTGTCAGTGTATGTATGGTTTGTATGTGTGTGCATTCAAAGCTGCGGCTCCCCTGCCCTCTCCAGTTGCTATTCTGAGTTTCCCATGCTCACTTGTAAAAACAACAGCAGCAACAATCAATAAACACACAGCAACAGAAGGAAGACCCAGCTCCATCAGACCATTTGACAGAATTGCTAACAGTATTTCTCTCAACCTCACTGAGTCCAACATTGTCTTTTATTCTTCTGAGAATTGTTTAAAACAAAACACCATCATCAGTGCCTCATGAAAACCAGTAAAAGGATAAAAGAATCCAGGCCAGTGGAGTAACAAAACTGTTAAAAGGTCAGGGCCCAGATACCTTCTGGTTCCAACTGTTCAGACAGCAATGCCAGCAATGACCATTTTTGGATGAACACCAATATTTGTGGAAAAGGAAGATCTGCATACCTGTCTTCCAGAAAAAAAAGCTTGCTCAAGGCTTACACATATCTGTGCAGATGCACAATCAACCTTCAATGACAGAAGTCACATATATCACCATCATCGTTGTCGTCGTCATTTAACATCCATTTTTCCATGCTGGCAAAGGGTGGATGGTTTGAACAGGATCTGGCAAGCAAAAAGGCTGCACTAAGTTCCAGTGTCAGTTTTGGCATGGTCTCTACAACTGGATGCCCTTCCAAACACAACCACTTTACAGTGTATTTGGGGATTTTCTTATGTCACCAGCACTAAAGAGGTTGTCACATAACTCGCGAGACAGACAAAAAACTAGGAAGAAGGAAAGCCCCCCTTAACTAAGAGTGTGTGGAAGGAGGGAGTATTTGAGAGGGCAAAGGTAGTTTTATGCAAAGTGTTGAGAGTTTAAAGTCTGACAGAGGGATAAGAACAGGGGTCTTACTATAGAGAAGATACATGGCTATATACGAGAGAGAAAGAGAGAGAAACTAACAAAAACAATACAACCTTTAAGATCCACAAAGGAAAATTACATTTGTTCAAAGCAAAAATAGACAGTGTATTGATATACATCACGCATATATGTGCATACACACACATTATATATATATATGTATATATATATATATATATATATATATTAATACACAGAGAAAAAAGAAACAATGAAATAAAGTGAGGCATGTTATTTTGCTTTGGTGCTTTTCTCATAATTATGAACTTGCAAACAAACAAGGCAACAACATTATTATTATTATTATTATTATTGTTTGAATAATGTCAGCGTTATAAAAAAAGACACATCATTGCTCATCTCATCTCAGAAGATGGAGTTCATAACAGCATAGGTTGACATCAAAGCCAAAAATCAGAAGAAACTGGTGGCAAATAAAAAGAGAAATTTGTGTAGACTATAACAATCTAAAAACACACAAATAGCAACAATTTGTAGCTTGGGCTTTTTTTTGTTGTTTTTTTTGATTTTTTTTGCTGATGAAGATAAAAAATAAAATAAGAAACACTGATATCAACTGCAGGATTTATTGATAAAAGTAAAGTAAAAAAAAGGCAATCAGTTAAAAAGACAAATTCGTTTAAAGAAATTTTGCAATTTGGAAAAAAAAAAATATTTGAATAAAAACAATTGCAACTTCACTGAAAAGAAAACAAAATTAAAATCACAACAAAATATAAAGAAAAGCCTAAAAATTTAGGCTGATGCAGCTTCAAAAATAATAATAATAAAAATGAGCAGTTTGGTTGAGATGAAGTAGCCATTACTTAAATGTTAATGTTGTGAAATAACAATCTAAAATATTGATTGTTACTTCACTATTTCAGTCTTTTTGTTGGAATGGTTTTGTTTTGTTTCCTTCCAAAATTTGTGAACCTGTAAACAAAATCTGATAAAGGAAGCTAATTTTGTTTCACAGTATAGACAATACTAACGTGACTAAGTTTGAAATATAGGTGCAACTATAGACATACATACATACACACATACACACAGGTCCATAGATGATGGAACTACTAAGATATGGCTATAATGAAACACTAATTCTACCAAATGATGCCACAAATACTACCAACTTCATACTAACAACATTTATAAAACTATTTAACTTGAAAGGAAGTTGCAGGATAGCACAAGAATTTTTTTTTTTTTTTTTGGAAATCTTGCTACAATATATGATCAATAAACTTTGCAATCAGTTGTTTTGAAATTTGAAGTGGAAATTCCACTGAAGAATTTACCAAAATTTAAGTTTTATTTACTTGAAGATTTTGTTTATTTATTTATTTAAAGAGTCCTGGATTCCTAAAGAAATAATTTGATCTTCAAATCACTTAATATCAGTTCAACTGTCTTCAGCCAAGAAGAAGCACTAACAATTTATTTTTGAGAAAAAATTGATAGACTTAACATTTTAGTAGAAAG
>NC_069002.1:13171263-13178448 GCF_001194135.2 Octopus bimaculoides | reverse complement strand
CATGTAGAGTTGATGGATAATTTAAGGATTGGGAAGAACGTTAGACAAGAGGTTTCCTACTTTAGAAAGAAATTAATGACATTGGTTACAGTTGCCATCTTCTTCAGCCGCTGAGTTACATGAAGGATGACAGAACTTATAAGAAATAAAATATTTTAAGATTCTTATTTCTTTGTAATGATGGATGAAAACAAGTTAATGACTGAGTTTAATTAATTACAAGACTTTTAAAAAAAAGAACTAATGAATTCTTTAAAATAAATTAAAAAACTTCATAGAAAGTCTATTTTTATCAAAGGACAATAATGCAATATTCCTTTGGATGGTGGGATACAGCTCCCAATTGGAGAGAACAATAGGACAAAGTAAAAACAGGATAGGGAAAACGAGGCATGAAGAGAAATTTATGGAAAAAGGAAGATGGAAAGCCTTAGAGAGAAATTAGAAACATGGAGGGAAATGAGATAAAAGGAGATTATGGTGGTCAGTCTCTCTATTTCACACACACACACACACACAGAGGAGCATAGTCAATTATATCAACCCCAGTAGTCAACAGGAAAAAATTCTGCAATACATTTTGTCCGACACAATTCTACCAATCCACTTCCCCTAATAGTTCTAACATAGGCACGAGGCTTGATTTTTTGAGGGGAGGGGAAGTTGTATAGTTGACTTCAACAGGATCTGAATCCAGAACGCAAAAACCTGGAATAAATACTGCACAGCAATTTCTCCGACACTAATGATTTAGCCAATCCACTGCCTTTGATAACGACAATCTTAGGGGACAGGTCAGCAATTTTAGGGGACAGGACTAGTCGATTACATCAACCCCAGTACCCAACTGGTACGTTATTCTCTCAACCATGAAAGGATGAAAGGCAAAGTTGACCTTGGCAGCATTTGAACCCAGAAGAAATGCTGCTAACCCTTTTTTTCTGTGTGCTAATGACTCTTCCAGCTTGTATACAACAATAATAATGATAATAATGGTTTCAAATTTTGGCACAAGGCCAGCAATTTTGGGGGAGGGGTAAATCGATTACATCAACCCCAGTGCTCAACTGGTACTTATTTTATCGAGCTCAAATGGATGAAAGGCAAAGTCGACCTTGGCGGAATTTGAACACTGGACATAAAGACGGATGAAATACCGTTAAGCATTTTGTCCGGCATGCTAACAATTCTGCCAGCTCACTGGCATAATAATAATAATCCTTTCTACTAAAAGCACAAGGTCTGAGATTATGGGGGAGTGGACTAGTCAATTACATCGACTCCAGTGTTCAACTGGTACTTATTTTATCAACCCCCAAAAGGGTAAAAAGCTAAGTTAACTGTTGTGGAATTTGAACTCAAAATGCAAAGCCACAAGAAATGTTGCTAAACATTTTCCCCAGCATGCTAACAATTCTGCCAACTTGCTGCTTTTAATAAAAATAATAATTTTACTACTACAGGCACAAGGCTAGAAATTTTGGGGATGAGGGTCAGTCAATTACATTGGTCCCAGTGCTCAACTGATACTTATTTTATTGAACCCCCACATACACACATAAAAGAGTAAAAAGCAAAGTCAGAATGTAAGGCCAGAAGAAATGATACTAAGCAGTTTGCCCAATGCACCGATTCCGCCAGCGTACCACTTTACTTTGACTGAGGAGAAAAACCTTACGTTTATGGAGAAAAGGCAGGAAGTTTGAGACCTTATGGTATTCCAGAGGACAATGTAAATGAAGTGACACAGCTACAAGTGAGAATGAAAGGGGTCTGTGTTTACAGAGATTAGCTGTAGTTGAAGATGGGTGGGAGGGTGAAGATGACAATACAATAATAACAATGAAGAAAAGGAAGAAGAAGAAGAAATGAAGGACAAGATTTGTAGAAGCTGAAGTTTAAAGAGAGAGGAGTTACAGAGTGAAGGGGCCAATCAAGAGCTGATCCCACCTGACCTGGTTTTTGGGGCCGTTTGCAGGGATTCCTGATGTAATCTCTGCTCTGAAACTTCTTCGTTCTTTTGTAAACATCCGCCATACAAGGGAGCTGATTCTAGCCTGCATGTAATTCAAAACTTAACGGTCAGTGAGAGACAGCATTAACAACAACAACAGCAACAAGTAATAACAGCAGAAGCAGCAAATAACACCATTCGAAAGAGAAGGAGAGAAGTAACATTGTTTTGCATTGTCTTAGGAATATGTTACTTACAAGAAAACACGGTCAAAGAACAGGCATGGAGGAGAATGAAAAAAATAAAAGATGGAAAGAAAGAACTGTGAAAAATTAAATGCCTAAATGATCAAGCAGAGTTCAACAAGATTTTTCTTGTTCTCACTATTAATCTTCAGACAAGGAAGATGTTCTCTTTTCAACATTCACATTTGCACCACAATTTAACTGGTTTGACCTGTGATCACCTGATGTCTTTATTCCTTGATGTAAATATTATTAGTGGACCACAATAATGGTTAGCTAAGCAACATGCATCAGTGACCTAGTGGACCAGAATGGCATTATTCTCACCATCATCATTTAACATCCGCTTTTCTATGCCATCATGGGTTGGATGTTCTGACAGGAACTAGCCAAAGTTCCATGTCTACTTTGGCCTGGTTTCTATGGTTAGATGCCCTTCCTAATGCCAACCACTTTACAGAGTGTACTGGGTGCTTTTTATGCAGCACCAGCACTAGTGAGGTCATCAAGTAACTTGCAAGATCTCAATTGAGGAGGAAGCTTTGGTTCAAATCTTGTCTGGCTCTGTATCAAATTACAGCTTCCACTTGCAAGGGAAGATAACTTGGGAGCATGTACGATGCTTTTACTAATTACTCCAGAAGATTGTGAAGTTTTCCAGGGGACACAAACACTTTTCAGCTTGCCTAACTTTGACCTACTGGGGAAAAGGTCCATGCCAGCACTGAAAGGACAATATGCAAAGTTGAGCTTAGCAGGATTTAAACCTAACATGTTGGATGAATTGCTTTGCAAAATCTCTTCTGATTCTCTTCACTCTAACAATTATGCCAATCAACCAGCTTTATTCTACAGAGACATCCAAGAATAAAAGATTCAAACATAATCAGGAATAAACTGAACAAAAGATAGGATTGAGGTGTAAATATCTGAAGATCTTTTTATCACCAGTCAAGACTTTTAATTGCTTGAAAAATTACAATCTTAAGAAAGAAAAAAATCCCCGTTTTATAAATTTATACAACTTTTTTCTTTTTTAAATCTGTATCTTTAATAATATCTTAATGCTCTGACAATTCTGCCAATCCAATACACTAACAATGAAACTAATCACAATGATTTCATATGTACAAGGGTTAAAGTTGTGACTCTACTCAACCCCTTATTCACAGGGACAAGAAACGTCAGTGACTTAAATCAACCCTAGTATTCAACTGGTATTTATTTTGAAAATATTAATTAAATAATCTGAGACAAAAAGTTAAAGGTTAAGAAGTAGCTGAGCCCAATAAAATAATTTTCCAAGTTACTCCCACCCAACTTTATATAATGTACGGTAGCCAGGTTGTTGTTGTTGGCACTCCGTCGCTTACAACGTCGAGGGTTCCAGTTGATCCGATCAACGGAACAGCCTGCTCGTGAAATTAATGTGCAAGTGGCTGAGCACTCCACAGACACGTGTACCCTTAACGTAGTTCTCGGGGATATTCAGCGTGACACAGTGTGACAAGGTTGACCCTTTGAATTACAGGCACAACAGAAACAGGTAGTAAGAGTGAGAGAAAGTTGTGGGTGAAAGAGTACAGCAGGGTTCGCCACCATCCCCTGCCGGAGCCTCCTGCAGCTTTAGGTGTTTTCGCTCAATAAACACTCACAACGCCCGGTCTGGGAATCGAAACCGTGATCCTATGACTGCAAGTCCGCTGCCCTAACCACTGGGCCATTGTGTCTCCACAGGGTAGCCAGGTATCACTTCTATATCAAGACACCTGTGCTTGTCCCTCTATCATAATATAAGCCTTTCAACAAAGGGCATAAAGCCACCTCCTCCTCTAAATTACTTCCCACTGCTCAGCTGTGTGGGGCTTTTTATCTTTTCCCTGTTCTTATTCTGTCTTGCAAGTTACTTGACAAACTGCACTAGCGCTGGGGACATGGAAAAAGCAGTCAGTACACACAATAATGTTACGGTCAGAAAAGGCACCCAGCTGTAGAAACCATGTGGAAACAGACAATTGGGGCTCAATGCAGTCCTGCAGCTCCCTAAATCCTGTCAAACCATCCAACCCATGCCAATATGGAAAATGGGCATTAAATAATGATAATGATAGTGGTGGTGGCAGTGACGATGATGATGATGATGGTGATAATGATGATGGCAGTGACGGTGGTGATGATAGCGGTGGTGATGACGATGGTGGTGGTGGTGATGGTGGTGGTGGTGATGACAGTAGTGAGGAGTTGATGACGATGAGTAGAAAAAATATCTTCTTAAAGCTAAGAAACAAAAATCACAAATAAAAATCTAAAGTATGCGATCTTAATATGGATTGTTCTTAAACTATGACACTGTTTAGCCCTAGGTCAGACCTGATTGAGCACATCCTTGATTAAAGTCATTCCATTTATAACAATTCAGTTTTTGTATCTTTATCCCCACCACAATCCTTCTTTTTTCAAGTTAGTATGGTGTAACTTAGGAAGATTTAGCTGCTGTTTCTAGCAGGTCCAGCAACATATGTTTACAGTACAGTTCAGTTCTCACCAACATGTTAATTAGAACAGCGAAAGAGGTGATTGATAATCCAATAAAGAGATAATCCAGATGAGAGCTACTTTGATCCCTGTAATCTGTCAGGTTTATATAAAAGTAATTAGGCAGGGTGTGAGATTTACAGGTTAATTGTTTATTACTTCTCTCCTCATTACATCAAACACCATGAGGTAATGAAGAGGCCTCTAGGAGGTTACTCAATCTGTTAGAAATAGCAACCAAACCATTGGCAGATAACTGCAGCTAAACATCTTGAAAAGTGGAAGGACACACAAGATAATGTATTCCAAGACACACAATACACAAGAAAAGAGCAAGGTGGTGATGATTAGAATCCCTTTGATGATAAGCCAGTTCCATCAGGGCTGACCTGGGGCTAAAACAACAAACATTGTATTTCTACAAAGCAAAGTAATGTGGTTGAATTATTTCCAACATCACAAATTTATAACATCATAAATTCATGACATCATAAGCATATAAGATATCATAAATGACCTCATAAATATATGACATAAACACATTAGACACTATAAACAACAACTGGGGATAGAAAAGAGCAACAGATTCACCAACAGGATATGAACACACACATACAATGGGCTTCCATACAGTTTCCCATCAACCATTTGCATTCACAAGGCATTAGTTGGACCTCCACTGTATAGCGGGACCAAGCCTGGGAACGTCACTGTAAAACAAATTTTTTAATGACCCAGGGGTATCTGTGCCAATGTAGATATATATATATATATATATATATATGTATATATAAGCATTTAGTGTAAATGTATTTTATCTTATACTTGCTTCAGTCATTAGATCATGGCCATGCAGGAGCATTGCCTTGAGCGTTTTATCTATATAAATTAACTCTGGTACTTTATTCTACCAGTTTCTATTGTTTAACGGTTCTATTGCTGAACCGTTAAGATAGTGACATAAACAAACCAACACCGGTTACTAAGAGGCGGGGGTACAAATACAAACACAAAAGCACACACACACACACACACACACAACATTGGGCCTCTACACAGTCTCCTGCTGAATTCATTCACAAGACATAGGTTGGCCTGTGGCTATAGTAAGGTGCTGCACAATGAGATTGAACCCAAAGTCACAAGGTTGCAAAGCAAGCTTCATAACCACAGGTACCTAAAACAATAAGTGAAATATTTTTAAAGGATCTCTTAATGCAGACCTGTGGCAGAATCGAACCCTGTCCAGGATGTTCAATGCAGTTGTCTATGTATGTCTTTATCCACAAGACCACATTTAAAATCATCATCATCATCATTTAATGTCCACTTTTCCATGCAAGCATAGGTCAGGTGGAATTTTGTTGAGGTGGAATTTTCTACAGCTGGATGCCCTTCCTGTCACCAACCCACACCTGTTTCTCAGCAAGGTTCCCCATAACCAGGTGTTTCCATGGAAGATTGGAAATGAAGGACACTGCTTGTATGACAGTGACATTCATTTACAACCACCATGCAATGTCAATACAAAGAGACAGTAATACATACACACACACACACACACACACATACATTAAGTTACCTTCTCAAGTCATACCAACTCATAAGAGCTGGTTTCCCGGTTTCATATATTCCCC
Organism: Octopus bimaculoides; assembly: GCF_001194135.2. Taxonomy (NCBI): domain Eukaryota; kingdom Metazoa; phylum Mollusca; class Cephalopoda; order Octopoda; family Octopodidae; genus Octopus; species Octopus bimaculoides. The sequence continues at coordinate 13,172,077 of NC_069002.1, read as the reverse complement.
ACCTGGACAGGACACCAGTCCATCGCAGGATTACTCATTTTTGCCAATTGAGTGGACTGGAGCAATATGAAATGAAGTGTTTTGCTCAAGAACACATTGCATCACCTGGTCCAGGAATCGAAACCACAATCTTATGATTATGAGTACAACACCCTAACCAATAGGCTATGCACCTCCACTATATATATATCATCATCATCATCATTTAACGTCCGTTTTCCATGCTAGCATGGGTTGGACGATTTGACTGGAGACTGGCAAACCAGATGGCTACACCAGACTCCAATTTGATCTGGCAGAGTTTCTACAGCTGGATGCCCTTCCTAACGCCAACCACTCCAAGAGTGTAGTGGGTGCTTTTTACGTGCCACCGGCACGAGGGCCAGTCCGGCAATATATATATATACATGCACATGATGGGTTTCTTTCATTTTCCCTCTATGAAACCCACTCCAAAGGCTTTGGTTGGTCTGGGGCAATAGAAGAAACTTGACCAAGGTGCCACACAGTGGGACTGAACCTGAAACCATAGGGTTGGGAAGCAAACTTCTTACCACACAGCCATGTAAAAATCTACCTTTCATTCATTTTCAACAATAGCGTATGGAGAGATTATTTAACAAATGCTAACATTTGCACATGAATGATGAAACTTTAACAATGACTACAAGATAATAAACAACGTAACAAAAGTTCTCAAATGTTAATATAACATCTTTAGATGTATCAGTGTCCACACAATGGCCCTATGTAACTGATGTCTTGCAAACCGAAGGTTCAGTGGGGAAAAGTATTAATTTCTTGCATTAGATAC
>NC_069002.1:13170214-13170954 GCF_001194135.2 Octopus bimaculoides | reverse complement strand
CAATTCTGCCACTCACCACCTTGGAATAAGATTAAATGATATCAAGTTATTATAAACACACAAAGATTCTTAAGTGAAGAATATGGAATGAGAGTGCATGACAAATAAGCCTTAACGGCACTAAACTATGCAAGTGGAGTGAAACGAAATTACTACAACCAGGAGTTGTTAGTACTCAGTCTTGGATGCAGCTCACCAGGAATTTAGCTCCTGATGGTTGACTGTTTGAAGAAGAAAAATTATGCATTTTAGGAATGGTTGGAGCATTTCTAAAACATAGTTCTAAGTTGGTTCTTATTGAAAAATTTTCTTCATCTCTGACAAAAACTGGTGTTGTTGAGAGAAAAAAATCCACCAAAAAACAAGAACTGAAATGTTAAGAATATAATATTAAATAATAATAATAATAATAATAATAATAATAGATGAAGCAAACAGTAGATTTTAACAGAATATAGCAATTTGCAGATGTCAAGCCAATGACCTGCTAAAAATAGCAGCCAAATCTCCCTTCATACCATATCTTACTGTCTTAAAAAAGTTAAGCATGAAAGACTCACTACGTAATATGTAGTCATGAATATATAGACTGTCTGAAAAATAAAAGGGAATGGTCATGGCTGGAATGCTTTGATAATTGGTCTGCTAGGCTGACCAGACACTAAACAAAAACAACAATTAGCAGGTATCATATTTAGAAACTTTGTTTTAATTAGAATGTGGCTAAACAACCACAACAT
>NC_069002.1:13163471-13169711 GCF_001194135.2 Octopus bimaculoides | reverse complement strand
TTAACGTGCAAGTGGCTGAGCACTCCACAGACACATGTACCCTTAACGTAGTTCTCAGGGGGAATTCAGCATGACACAGTGTGACAAGGCTGGCCCTTTGAAATACAGGTACAACAGAAACAGGAAGAAAGAGTGAGAGAAAGTTGTGGTGGAAGAGTACAGCAGGGTTCGCCACCATCCCCTGCCGGAGCCTCGTGGAGCTTTAGGTATTTTTGCTCAATAAACACTCACAACGCCCGGTCTGGGATTCGAAACTGCGATCCTATGACCGCGAGTCCGCTGCCCTAACCACTGGGCCATTGCGCCTCCATGTAATGTATATACACAGTCAATAGCCCAGTTACTGTTGTATTTATCCTGAGATAACATCTCTCATGGACTTACTCTTTCTCTAAGATGGATTGCCTTCCCAACCCAATGAGTTCTATCCATCCAAACGACACAATTTGTTTTCTCTTCCATCTCAATCTGATCCCCACATCTCTCTCTCTCTCTCTCTTTCTCTCTTTCTCTCTCTCTCACACACACACACACACACACAATTTTCCCCTCTGTCCATTTCTCTTATTATCACTCTCTACGTTCCTCATCCCCACCATTGTCTTTGTGTCTCTCATGCTTATTATCCAACTTGCTGCCTAGTTACATTGAATGCAGCAAAAATTGCTACACCAGAAAAAAAATTTCTTACCTGAAGCACAGCATTTAAAAAACATGTGTTGCCCAGGTTACTGATACCCTACAAAAAAAACAAACAGAAAAAATATGAGAGGAAAGAAAAGATTTCAACAGTAATAGACAACAACTTTATAAAACAACACTAAATTGGTGGAAGAAGGAGGTGGGCCGGGTTCTCAACCTCCTCTTGTTTTTTTTTTTTTAGTTCTCCATGCTATAACTGGTTGCCTGTGAGAACAGATTATCATTAGTATGATACATTCTTATCAACATCGCCGATTCCTATGGAAGGTATAATTTGTAATCTTCGAAACATATGTTGGAAATAAAAGTATTCAGTTAATATATGCGTTTTACTCCATTTACTAAATTTACATATACATATATATACCTTGATTCGTACATTCAATGCACTGTTTGTTAACTTTGAAGCTGTTTTGGTCTTGTTCCGTTTGCTATCATTGAGTGACTGCAACGAAGAATCTTTCTGAACTGTAAAAGAGAGAGAAAATGCATGAGGACCAATAGAATTTGAGAGGGGGGGTATGAGTGTATGTGTACATGTATGAATGTGAGCGAGTAAGTGTGTATGTATTTTAGGGCTTTATGTATATTCCCATTGTGTTTCTACATGTGCACCTTTGTCTAGTAAACCTTGGTGAACTGTGCCTCAAATGTCTGACAACCATGTCAACTAATAGAGACCATCACCAGAAGCGTGATCGATGCCAATGTCACCTGACTGACCCCCGTGCCGGTGGCACATAAAAAGCACTCACTGCACTCTCAGAGTGGTTGGCATTAGGAAGGGCATCCAGCTGTAGAAACCTTGCCAAATCAGACTGGAGCCTGGTGCAGCCTCCTAGCTTGCCAGTCCTCAGTCAAACCGTCCAACCCATGCCAGCATGGAAAGCGGATTAAATGATGATGATGATGATTTAGTTGTTCACACACTCAAGAACGTACTCAAAGAGAAGCCAATCTCCAGTAAAGCTACACTCACATCTTACTAGGAAATACTGAAAGAAAAGCTAATCACCTTAGAGATATACTCAAAGCTTTCAAAGAACGCAGAGGACTCCACCCCCGTAACCCTCATCACAGGAATAGCAAATGGAGAAAATTTGAACAGATGAAAGAAAAATAAAAGAAAACAAATCCAGTGAAACCCTTAAAATAACTCACCAGAATCTAAATTAGAAATACCAGCTTCTTTCTTCAGAAAATCTAAACACTCCATAATTTTTTTATTTTTTTCTACAGGTACTTCATCATCACATACGTAACACCTGTAAAAAGAGCAGAATTAAAATCATTATATCATAATTAAAAAGAGTAAGAATTTTAAAAAAGTCAGGCAACAAGAATGAAACAACCAAGATTTTGTACGGAAATGGAAAAAGAAAAAAAATTATGAACTGTAAATGTTTTTACAGTTATTTTACATTTTGAAAATTAAAAAAACAATTATTCATTGATTTACCACCTTGTCCCTTTCATCACCTCCCACAATACATCCCATCCACCTCTTTTGAGTGATCTTGTTTTGCGAGTTACCTGGTAATCTCACTGGTGCTGGTGCCACTTAAAGAGCACCCTGCATGGGCGATCTTACAGTACGAGTCCTAAATATCAGCCTTTTCTGTAAAAAGTGTCTTCGGCGATCTTTACCAAACATTGGCCTTTTCCGTAATACCTGCAGGATCTTCACTATGGTGTTAGGGTTAGGGTTTTAGTGTCAGGGTTAGGGTTTTAGGGTTAGGGTTAGTGTTAGGGCTACGGTTAGGGACGGAATTCCCTAACACAAACCCTAAAATCCAAACCCTAACCCCTTCAAAATAAATCGCGCTCTCTGTATGTCTTTCGCTTTTATGATGTCATTTCCCTGTTTCACTCCAACACTTTTTACAGAAAAGGCCGATGTTTGGTAAAGATCGCCGAAGACACTTTTTACGGAAAAGGCCGATATTAAGGACTCGTTCCGTAAGATCACCCCCTGGATGCCTTGTAAAGTTGTTGGTATCAAGAGGAGCCTCCAACCATAGAAACCATGCCAAAGCTGACATTGGAGCCTGGCACAATACTATGGTTTATTGGTTCCAGTTAAACTGTCCAACCCATGCCAATATGGAGAATGGTCATTAAATGATGATGATGATGATGTCTGTGAAGCAAACTGGTTAAGCACCCAGCCATGTGTATACCCTAACATGTGTTTGTAACTCTTAACTTACCATGCAGTCCACGATGTTGTGTTAATGACAATGAAGTGACATGAATGAGAATTTTCGTAATGTTTCAAAGCATGTTTACTGGTGGAGTTTCGATCACAGCCCTGAAAAAGAAGAGACAGAAATAAATATGGCAAGAAAAAAAAAAAAGATGAACAGATACATACATAAAAACAAACAAAAAAAATTAGTGAATCAAGGAGTCCAGAAGGATGCTAAAATCCAAGAGATGGAAGCCATGGATGTGACTAGATACCCATCCACATCATCATCATCATCGTTCTTAACGTCCAATATTCCATGCTTGCATGGATCAGCAGAGTTTATTGAGGTAGATTTTTTACAGTCAGATGCCTTTCCTGTAGCTAACCCTTACCTATTTCCAAATAAGGTAATATTTCCCCATGACCAGATATGCTTCCATAGAATACTGGAAATGAATAGCATTCATTCATAACAATCACACAATGTCAAGACAGGAAGACACAAATATGATGGATTTCCATCTACCAAATCCACTCACAAGGCTTTGGACAGTCCTTGTGTGAGAAGACCTGCTGTTGTGGAAATATTCCCAGAGGAAAGTTTTCCTCCTAGACACGTGTAGAAATACATCTTGGGCTGTGAACAGCATCATTGGATCATTGGACACAAGCATTTTTGCATCTTTACAATTTGTCAGCAACGAATACCAAATGTCATCCACAGCCTGATAAGAACAAAATTATTCTTACTAAAACAATATGTTTGCTGATATGCATAAGGCTTGGTCAAACTAGAATTAAATAAATAATGTTATGCAAAGCAGCAGAGAATAAAAACTATTCAGTCATATTTAACAATTGAATGTATTGAAGTACAAGAAGACCTTCCTTTGCAGATATCCCAAGAGAAAATTCTCCTCTTTAACATGTGTGAAAACACATTTATGGCTTTGAAATTTCTCATTTGATGTCGGATGCATGTTCTTTCTACATTTTTTCACTTTGTCAGCAATGGACACCAAATCTGATGTTCACAGCTTGATAGACACAAAATAATTCAAATACACTCAAACATTAAATACAACTTTAAAATGAATACATTTTATTCAACACTACTTCATGTCATCATCATCATCATCGTTTAACGTCCGCTTTCCATGCTAGCATGGGTTGGACGATTTGACTGAGGACTGGTGAAACCGGATGGCAACACCAGGCTCCAATCTGATTTGGCAGAGTTTCTACAGCTGGATGCCCTTCCTAACGCCAACCACTCCAAGAGTGTAGTGGGTGCTTTTACATGTCACCCACACGAAGGCCAGTCAGGCGGTACTGGCAACAGCCACACTCAAAATGGTGTATTTTATGTGCCACCCACACAAGAGCCAGCCCAGGGGCACTGGCAACGATCTCAGCATCTGTTTTCCATGCTGGCATGGGTTGGACACTTTGACAGTAGCTGTCAAGCTGGAGAGCTGCACTAAGCTCCAATTGTTTTCACATGGTTACAACAGCTGGGAGCACTTCTTAATGCCAAACCACTTCACAGAGTGTGCTGGGTGCTTTATACACGACACCAACAAGGGTGCTGGCCAAGTGGTATGCACATCAACTAACATACTGCAAACTGTTAACACAGTGTGTGTTTCTTTGGACTCCAAGGACTCCCATGATGATACTAAAAACTGAGTTGAAGAGCAACTAAAGTAATAAAAGAATAATAATCCATCACCTGGTTTCCACATAGAAGACAAACCCACAATGTTCCTTCATAATCATCTCCGTTTACAGCCAGTGGAGTGTCGGAAATTTTCTTATTCTCAGTCTTCTTGGGACAGTCCTGTTTAGGGAAAAACAACATTCACATCATTTCTTGATGGATGTTTACAAATGATTGAAAAATAAAACCATAAACATATACACACACTTATAGAATACATTCACAATTATAAATACTCATTCACAAGTATATATGCATACAAACACACAAATAAAAGATGTATGTACATATACAGTATCTTTCACATACACACACACATGTTGGCACTCCGTCGCTTATGACGTCGAGGGTTCCAGTTGATCAACGGAACAGCCTACTCATGAAATTAACATGCAAGTGGCTGAGCACTCCACAGACATGTGTACCCTTAACATAGTTCTTGGGGATATTCAGCGTGACACAGTGTGACAAGGCTGGCCCTTTGAAATACAGGTACAATAGAAACAGGAAGTAAGAGTGAGAGAAAGTTGTGGTGAAAGAGTACAGCAGGGTTTGCCACCATCCCCTGCCGGAGCCTCGTGGAGCTTTAAGTGTTTTCGCTCAATAAACACCCACAACGCCCAGTCTGGCAATCGAAACCGCAATCCTATGACTGCGAGTCTGCTGCCCTAACCACTGGGCCATTGCGCCTCCACTCACACACACACATCAAAAATTGCAATTATAGTTTTACACAGACATGATATGTACCTTTATTTGGATACAATTTTACACACACAGAAATATATATAAACTTGCTCACATGCACACACACATCTACAAAGGTAATGTAGATATCTTTCACAGATACATGTCTAATCAGAACTTAAACATATATATACAAAGACTTCCATCAAAAACTTGACTGAAACATTCCACTCAAACATACACAACTTTGTTTTGCTACATACTTTGCAAATTCCAAATTTTTCCTTCAGCAATGATTTCTTCATAGCTGCAAAATTCACAGCCTTGTTTACGTGAGGACAACCTTGTCCTAGAGCAAAAGAACAAAAATGGTTGGATATTAGTGAAAATGCATCATTTCAGGATATCTTATAAAAAAAAAAAAATGATAAGCAACTGTTTGCACACCTCGCCGGTCTGGGAATCGAAACCGTGATAATATGAGTGCGAGTCCGCTGCCCTAACCACTATAAAAATATGTAATAGTTCTATATTTAAGAGATGAGGAATTATGTACATTATTTACATTATTACATTATATGCCCACGGGCATATGGCATAATGGTTAAGAGTGCAGGCTACTAACCCCAAGATTCCGAGTTTGATTCCAAGCAGTGACCTGATTAATAATAACATCAAAAAATACCTTAGGAATGAGAACCCAGGTTCAAAATTTCCCCCAAGACATCTGATGAAGGCTGGAAAGTATATCAGCCGAAACGTTGTGTTAACAACAAACAAGATGAGGACAAATATACGTCAAATGTAAATAATGTAAATAATGTAGTATAATACATCTGTCCTTGTTTATCACCGGGGGAGGAGGTAACCGTTAGCATTCAGATTGCTCAGCCAAATGTTATGCTTATTTATTCACATTGTTTGGAACTAATCAGGCATT
>NC_069002.1:13162074-13163077 GCF_001194135.2 Octopus bimaculoides | reverse complement strand
GTACCTGTATTTCAAAGGGGCCAGCCTTGTCACACTGTGTCACGCTGAATATCCCTGAGAACTACGTTAAGGGTACACGTGTCTGTGGAGTGCTCAGCCACTTGCACGTTAATTTCACGAGCAGGCTGTACCGCTGATTGGATCGACTGGAACCCTCGACGTCGTAAGCGACGGAGTGCCAACAATATATATCATTAACCCTTTAGCATTCAGACTACTCTGTCAAATGTAATGCTTGTTTATTCACATTATTTTGAATTAATCATGCATTATCTCATAGCTTTGAGATTTCGAAAAGTCATGTAAACACAAAAGATTTTGGGTAGCTGGGTATTGTGGTTGGTTGTTGAGGTATGTTTTTACAATAAAAGGAAATTTTTTTGACTGATTGCTGACCCATGTTATCACAGATTCATATCTGTGATAAGCGTAACATGGTTCACTGTTAAGCATATGTTATCCTGGGTCAGTGACAAATGAAATGGTGATAAACGAGGTGAAGTGTATTGTTTGTGGCCTACTGTAGAAACCATGATTGAACTGACTTACCTACGAAACTTTCTTCTGAAGATTCAGAGCCATTAACCACTGATTCTCGGTGAGATTTCAGTCGATTCTTCTTACCCATGTTGTAGCTTGAGGACTTGACAGTGTGGGTTAACAATACCATTGAGATATATTCAACGACCCTGATGAGAAGAAAAAAAAAGGAAAACAATAAAAGCAATTCTTGAATAATGACATTAATAGAATATTTCTTTTATTACTGGAAAGGCAACAAACAAGAAGTTGGAATGGCATTATGAGGACAAATCACAAAACACTCGGGGGAACAGTTACTCTTTTACTCTTTTACTTGTTTCAGTCATTTGACTGTGGCCATGCTGGAGCACCGCCTTTAGTCAAGCAAATCGACCCCAGGACTTATTCTTTGTAAGCCTAGTACTTATTCTATCGGTCTCTTGTGCCGAACCGCTAAGTTACGGGGACGTAAACACACCAG
>NC_069002.1:13156876-13161448 GCF_001194135.2 Octopus bimaculoides | reverse complement strand
AGCATGGGTTGGACGATTTGACTGAGGACTGGTGGAACCCGAAGGCTACACCAGGCTCCAATCTGATTTGGCAGAGTTTCTACAGCTGGATGCCCTTCCTAACGCCAACCACTCAGAGAGTGTAGTAGGTGCTTTTACGTGCCACCGGCACAAAGGCCAGTCAGGCGATACTGGCAACAGCCACGCTCAAAATGGTGTATTTTATGTGCCACCCGCACAAGAGTCAGTCTAGGGGTACTGGCAACGATCTCTCTCGAATGTCCTTACATATGCCACGGGCACAAGTGCCAGAAAGGCGACGCTGGGCACAGGTGCCATCCCGATTTCAAATGTAGTAAACATAAAATGCAAAAACGTATGTAAATATGATTGTTCTCACTTTGCTTGGCAGTAATTATCGTTATAAATGATGAAATTTAATGCCACACAATCTAGATCAGTGGTTCTCAACCAGGGTCCATATGGCCCCTGGGGGTCCATGTAAGATTTGTTAAAATTTATGTCCAATAAATTCTTTATACTTCTACAATACACAAAATATTTTAATTTTTTTCATACGATTCTTAATAACATTTAATTAAGAAATAAATCGAATGGCTATGGAAGTCCAGTAGAGTAAAACAGGAATCAAAGGGATCCATAGGCAAAAAATGGTTGAGAGACACTGATCCAGATGGAATTGGGCTACCTCATAAACCTTTCTTAGGCCCTCAATTCCTGATGAAGTCTTGGAGACATTAAAACTTGGAGGAACTCATCCTTCTCCATGTCTCAACACATCTGATTTCTTCAAGAGAGAGAAAGAGAAATGGGGAGGGAGAGAGGGAGAGAAGAATTGACGACAGTACTAGACTAGTACTTTCTCGACCCACTAAAAAGATGAAAAGGAAAGCTGACCCTGGTGGCATTTGAACTCAAGAGTACAGAGCACCAGAACAAGCACCACAAGGCATTCTATCTGCCATTATCTCTAACAGCTCTGCCAGCTTACAGTCTTTCTTGAACAGATACAAGAAAACACAAGAAGCAATATTTATTGATCGGCAAAGAAACCAATAGCTCTATACTGAGGGACCCTCGATAGAGAACAACAACAACAACAACAACAATAACCCAGACAGAATCCTGATTATAGCAGACACTGCAACAATAGCAGTTAGTCAGTTCTTCACCTCTAACAAACTACAACATACACATACTGTCCTTCTGCCAAAATTTTACAATTCTACTAAGCTCAGTCTTACAATTTTTCACTTTTCATAGCAGAAAATTTTACCACAGCCATCTCGAGTCTTTATGAAAAACAAAATCATACAAGAATTTATTTTTACTATGACTAAAATCTCAACATTCAAAACACAAGCAGAGCTGTGTGTTAAAAAGCTTGCTTTTCAATCACATGGTTTTAGGTTCAACCTCACTGCGTAGCACCTTTGGCAAATTTCTTCTACTATAACCCTGGCTCAACTAAACCATTGTGAGTAAATTTCGTAGACGGAAATAAAGAAATATGTCATATATATATTCTTTTATTCTTTTACTTGTAAATTTTACTATTTTAATTTTCCAATATTTGTTTTTCCTCTTCTTGTGAAACCAAATTATTCACTTCAACCTTATTTTGCAGTCTTTGAGGAAAATAAGATTGTTTTTGAACATGAAAGAAAGATTTGTTATAAACTGAGGAACCAAAAACTTCATCAATAGTCATTGTTCTTGTTATTGTCTACATGGTTTACAAAATCTCGTTTATCACTTCATGGTAATTCCAAAGAGTTTGTACAAGACATGCAGCAACCTACACATTAGACAGTACTTCAGATTTGTTACATGCATGCATGTGCATATATGCTTGCACATTTATGCATGCACACGTAAGGTTTATACAGAACTCTGAAAACCTAAACTTAGGCTTCATTTCATTAATTATCCATGAGCTATACTAATGAGGTTGCAAGAGACTGAAACCTGCATCAACAAATGGTGGGAAAATAATAGGTAAGAAAAAAGAACAAACAATGACATAAAATATTTAAATCTTTAACAGCGTATCTTAAAGTGAATACAACTATAAATAATAGTCAAGATATTGAACATTAAGCATATTGATCAAAGATATCGAATATTAACTGTATTGATCAAAATGGTCGAAAACTTTGTGTGGGACACAAACCATTCATTTTCTGTAATCATGATAGACATATCGATTGCACCAAAGGAACCTTTGGTATGTCTCCCATCAAATTAGAGGCTTTGATTTTACAAGTTAAATCTGATTATGTTTAGAATATATATTCAAAATGTAAATATAAAATAACTTTAACTAGATTTAAATATTCATGTCTTATGACAAAAAAACTGCTTCACTTGGAGGAAGAGGATAAAAATATTTTCTTTTTATGCCAAGCAAAATGCTTAGCAGTATTCCATCTGTCTTTACATTCTGAGTTCAAATTCCACCAAGGTCGACTTTGCCTTTCTTCCTTTCAGGGTCAATACATTAAGTACCAGTTGTGTACTGAGGTTGATCTAATCGACCGGCCCCCTCTCCAAAAGTTCTAGGCCTTGTGCCTAGAGTAGAAAAGAATATATGTGCATGCGAGTAGTGCAGGAAGTTTACTATGTCAATAGTGCTTCTGTACTAAAGTATCTTTGCACATGACATAGGCTAGGCATGTCAAATAAGCAGCCCGCAGACCACATGCAGCCCTTTTCAAACACAAGTGCTACCCATGAGTGTCATAGGTAGAGGTTTAAAAATTAGGAACTCAAAAATTTTTTTAATCATAAAAACAATTAATAATAATTTATCATCATTTAATTAATAAAATTAGGATTATTGATGAGCAAATAAAAGGTTTTTAAAAGATTTAGCATTTTAACTGGCCATATCCAGCCCAAATATTGTACCTGTTTTATGTTCAAACCAGCCAGGTCTGGCCTGTCACACCTGTCTTACAACATCATTCTAAAAATATACAAAATATACATCTAAAAATATATATATATATATAAAAATATACATCTTCAAAACCACAAAGCTATGAGGTAATGCATGATGCATTAAAAAACAATGTGGATAATGGAGTATTACATTTGCCAGAGTGATCTGAATGTTAATGGGTTAAATATTGGTTTCACATTTTGACACAAGGCCAGCAATTACAGGGTGGGGAGTAAATTGATTACACGAACCCCAGTGCTGAACTGGTACTTATTTTATTGACCCCAAAAGGATGAAAGGCAAAGACAACCTTAGCAGAATTTGAACTCAGAATGTGAAGACAGACAAAATGCCACTAAGCATTTTACCTGGCATGGTAACAATCCTGCCAGCTCACAGCCTTCGGTTGTTTTTAATATTACATGCTTTAAGGAACTAAAAAAACTTTTTCCTGAATATGAACTGCTGATATTCAGGTGCATCTAATATGCCTGTTAGTTTTTTATGCCATCAGATACAGTATAAATTTCATAATTAATTTTATCATTAGAATTAGAATGAGGGGTATCCTTGCATCACCTCAGTAGTAAGACACCTGGACGTGTCCCTCCATCATGCTTTAGCCTCTCAAACCCTGGCCAAAAAAAAAAAAAAAAAAAACCCTCCTCTCCCTCTTAAACACTAATCCCCTATTTAGTCAAATTTTTTTCCTTTTCACTCTTTCACTTTTTTGTCTTGCAAGTTACTTAGCAGCTCCACTAGTGCCAGTGGCATGAAAAAAGAGCACCCAGTGCACTCTGTAGAGTGGTTGGCATTAGGAAGGGCATCCAGCCATCAAAATCATGCCAAAGCCGACCCTGGAACTTGAGATGGCCTTACAGTTTGCTGGATCTTGTCAAACCATCAAACTGTTCAACCTGTGCTAACAAAGAAAGCGGATGTCAAATGACGATGATGATGAATTAATCAAAATTTATCTTTAGATTTATAATTTTAATAGCTGGATATAGCTGTTATTTTTAGCACACTAGATGATAGCAGTATGTGTATCAGTGTGAATACGTGAGTGACAGCAGAGTGAGAGACAGAGAGACAAATAGACAGAGTGACGCAGCAACAAAGAGAGAGAGAGAGAGGTACATAAACAGAGGTAAGGAGAGAGAGAGAGTTGTGTATGTTTCTTCAAGGCTTCTGTTCTGAGCTCCCCATGGCCTGAAGTGACAAAATGGATTGTAACAGAAGATAGAAGAAAGCTGCAGTAATGTAAAAGTGTCTGATTATCATGTATTTTTTTTTTTTTTTCGTTGGTAGGGCAAGGGTCTTCCATTTCTTTTTATCTTTTCCTACTCTTCATATTCTTGTTGCAATTATTACTGCTTTTCCTAGCATACAAGAATCAAATATCTTGTTTATTTCTATCATCATCATCATCATCAGAACTGAAGGCCCTGGGTAGGGGGCTGGCAGTGAAATAGCAGCAGAAGTGGACAAAACACATTGCCAGGTTTTACTTAAATCCCTTTATGAGCCAAGTTCAATTTCAACCATTACCTACTGACCTTGCTTTTCTTTTTTTTTTATCCCACCCCTACCACAGCCCCACTCCACACCCTGACAAGGCAATAACA